>NC_059256.1:216373-288873 GCF_017591435.1 Portunus trituberculatus | reverse complement strand
ATATATATATATATATATATATATATATATATATATATATATATATATATATATATATATATATATATATATATATATATATATATATATATATATATATATATATATATATATAAATAAGGATATAAAATGCAGGTGAATATATAATGAAGCAAATTATATATATAATCTGTAAACAATATTAATGAAATAAGAATTAAGTATAAGAAGAAATATAAAAACCATAAAAACAAAAAATAAGCAAAAATTAATAATAGAAAAATTCATAACAATCCAAAACACCATTGAAATAAAAATGATAAGAAAAACAAAACAAACCAAAAATAGAAATGATATTCATTCCTGGAAAACTTGAAAATAAAAAAAATAAAAAAACGAGACTAGACTAATAAATAGAAATTCCATCATGTCTTCATTTTCCCTTTCAGATATTATGGCTTATCGTTCCCTCTAGGCAGGATGGAGGCTACAGAGTGGCGGCGTCTACTTCACCTCCTGGCGGCGGCACCGGTCAGAGTGGTGTGGGGAGGTGTTATGATACCACAGGAAAGTATCACGGAGGAGGAGCGCATGGAACTGAGCAATCTCGCTGAAACTTTGTGGGGATGTAAGGTGTATAGGTGAGTGTGTGTGTGTGTGTGTGTGTGTGTGTGTGTGTGTGTGTGTGTGTGTAATTCACCTCGGTCGTCTGCTGGTCACCCAGCTAGTCTTCCCCATTACGGAGCGAGCTCAGAGCTCATAGACCGATCTTCGGGTAGGACTGAGACCACATCACACACTCCACACACCAGGAAAGCGAGGCCACAACCCCTCGAGTTACATCCCGTACCTATTTACTGCTAGGTGAACAGGGGCTACACATTAAGAGGCTTGCCCATTGCCTCGCCGCTCCGGGAACCCGGCCCTCTCGATTGTGAGTCGAGCGTGCTAATCACTACACTACGCGGTGTGTGTGTGTGTGTGTGTGTGTGTTTATAAGAACAAGAACGATTAGATAAAAGAACAACTTAGATTCCAGGCCCCGAGCAGGTTCAAGGGAGTTAACTAATGTTGGGATAAATGCCTTGAAATCTCCCTCTTAAATGAGTTGAGTTCATAGGTAGATTAAAATGCAAAAGTAGGTAGCAAATTCCACAGTATACCAGAGAAAGGGATGAGTAATGCTTAACTCTTATATTCAAGAGGTGGACATAATAGGGGTGAGAGAAAGAAGGCCACGAGAGGAGGAAAGGCATGCAGTTAGCAAGATCAGAAAAGAAGTTTCCATGAAAACAGCAGGAGATACAACATTGAGACGGTGAGAAAGAGGGGGAAGTTTTTGATTCCACGCTAGATAATAAAGGTGTGAGTGGAGACCCCCAATACATGCGAAGAATATACTCAATACATGGACGGATGAGACTCTTGTACTGAGTTAGCAGCTGTGGGGATGAGATAAAAACAGGCGGAAACACAAAACGTCTAACGTCATAAAAGTCGTTTTTAGGTAGAGAAGAGATGTGGTTTCCAGTTTAAAGGACAGACCGAGGATATTCATTGTAGACAAGGGTTACATAACAGTTTAGTGTCATTGAGGAAGTGTGTTTAGTTTATAGATGAGTTTTTGAAACAACGAACACTACTATAAGATCAGAAAAAAAGGCGTTCTGTGACATCCCTGCATGATCTGTTGACTTCCTGAAGGGTTCCTTATCTCTAAAAAGGGTGTGAAAAAGTGTAGGGTGGTATCATCAGCGTAGGAATGGATAGAGGAAGTAGTTTGGTTAGAAGATCATTGATGAGTAATACATAGGGAGAGAGTGGATGATAGAACAGAACCTGAGGAACACCACTGCTAATGAATTTAGAAGAACAGTGGCTGTCTACCACAGAATAGTTGAAGAAGAAACTTAAGATGAAGTTGCAGAGAAGAATAGAAGCCTTAGGAAGGTAGTTTACTAATCGAAGTTTTGTGCCAGGCCCTTTAAAAAGTGTTTGATATGTCCAGTGCTACTGTTACACATTGACGTATGTGAGCCACGTATCATCCCGTTTCTAGAATTTTGCCCTTACGTGGAGATACGTGGCCATAATTTAACCCAAAAACGTGACACTGGGCGATCTACCAAGTGCCTGTGCAAGGACAAGCACGTAGGGTGCACGTACGTGCGAAACAGCCGATGCACGCAAGGCGTACGAGGTGCTTACGAGGGAATAGGCCACATCCCTACTAGCACCACGTGCGGTGTCCTTACAACACTAGTATGTGCCACGCTCTCGCTGGTATGTAGCACGCAGTAACTACACAGCATAACGAACAACGTGTTGAATGCCTGCCATATACATATACAAGGGTTCTAGAAGGATATACGAGTTCAATGGGCGGGCTGGAGGAATTGATTAGGGAGTGGAACCAGCAGCAGCTGGCGCGCCGGTCGCAGGCAGTAAAGGGGTGAGGGATGGGTTGTCCATCAGCGGGGGAAGACGAGCGCCGTTACAAGATTAAAACAGTCAGTCAGTCACGGGAAGCAACTCAGCCATCGCCCGCCACTGCCTGGGCCATACTACACTCACTGCTCACTTGCACCGCCTACGTCTGTCTCTACTCTCCAGATCCATTCTGCCCTTGGTGTAGGACTACCCCTCAGCCCATCGAGCATTTCCTGCTCCACTGCCCACGCTTCCACATATATATATATTATTACGCTGAGCGATATAATTTTTTTATTTTGTTTAGTTAGGCCTCATAGTCGCCGCCCGGCTGGCGGGCGACGAGAGAGAGAGAGAGAGAGAGAGAGAGAGAGAGAGAGAGAAAATGGGAGTGCTGTGACGTCATCCCTCCCTCCCTGACCCAAGAGCGGGGTGGCCGGGAGAAGCGACGCCAACCTCCTATCGAGTCCTATGTTTTTTCAGTGCACTGAGAGACCTTAAGAAGAGTATTCACCACCGCTGTGTAATAGATTTAATTGTAATTATTCTGTGCACTCCTGTGAAGTGTGTCTGGAGGGCCACTCACAGTAAGGGTGAGGTCTGGGAGAGTGTGTAGACCTTGAGGCGAGATGCTGCTGTGCTTGGAGGCGCAGTGAGCAGTTAGTAAGTTCTGTAGTGAGCGGGCTTCGGAGATAAGTAGCCACCATTACGTGTGTCACGACTTTTGGCGGCTTTCATGAGCCTTGTGAGAGACAGGGTTCGTGGTTACGGGAACTGCTGTTATCTCTGCCCAGTAGGTGGCTGGGAGAGATTGCTGTCTGGTAGTGGGCCGTACTCAGTGTTGTGAATTCAGTGCAGCGGGATCAAGTACTGCGCCTCTGTGGGTTGCCAGGGAAGGAGATTAGGGAGTCGTAGCGTTGTTGTAGTGAGAGGACCTAACGTCCTTACGTAGTATGTAGTATAGGAGGAAAATACCCTCCAGTAGTAAGTAGAAGTAGTAGTGGTGGTAGTGGAGGTGCGAGGCAGCTCCTTTGTTTTCCCATAGTGCGTGGGAGGTGAGCCACGTGTGAGTTGAGGCCCAGGAAGGGTGGCAGGACATTCTCCCCCACTCCTGCGGCGAGTCAGTTCTGACCTAAGGTATTCGTGTCTGTTATCGTCTGCCACGTCCGGGAGACGTGTGTAGTGTGTTTCGCTGAGGCTGAGGGCCTCATAGAATATTGTGAGCAGTAGTGTGCTGTGTTAGCAGCCTTGGTGGTGTGGGGCCGGCTGGAGAAAAGTGTGCCGGTGTATGTGAAATCAGCTGACGAGGAGGTGGGCTAGTATGCAGTACCGCGGCGGGCCAGATATTACGCTGCTTGTAGTGAGTGTGAGAGAAAAAAATAAATAAATAAATAAACACTATAAAATAAGAGTTCATCTCTAAAAAAAAAAAAATGTTAAGTCAACACTGGAATGTTCATTTCTCACAAAAAAACATGGTCATATTAGTAATTGTCATCTGCTCACTTTCAAAAATATTAATTCTTTCACTAATTTTCATTACATCACTCATAAGAATATTAATTCTTTTCATAAATTTTCAAAATTTCATATCAATTATTTTCACTAATTTTCAAGTTTTCACTTCATTAATTTTCATTACATGACTCACAAAAATATGAGTTCTTTTTACAGGGTTTGTAATCACTGATCACTAAATATAATTTGTAAGAACATACAACATGGCACATAGTAAGTTCTCGAGGCATCCCCCAGAAACATTACACAGTGCAAAGAAGTATATATATATATATATATATATATATATATATATATATATATATATATATATATATATATATATATGAGCTGTAACAAATCAATCGCTACTGTCTCAAACGGACATGCGGGAGTAGGATACTCTTGAATAGGAGCAGGCTTGGTATTTCCTTTGTTTAGAGCACAATCAACACACTGAGAAACATGATTAGTGATGTCTCGTGACATATTTGGTCAAAAATACTTAGTACGTGCCATTGCAATGGACTTGTCACGACCATGATGACCTGCGTGAGGGAGATCATGAATAAGAGACAGTACAGTAGGAATCAAACTATCTGGAATGACAAGTTGAGTCACTAGTTGATCATCAATCATTACTTTACGTAGCAAGATGTCATCTTGTAAGCTAAATTCAGACAAGGGAACAGGCAATTTTGGCAAAACAGAGTGATCATCAAACTGTAAACACTGGATGACTTTAGACAAGGTAGGATCACTTTTCTGAGCACTGGCTAATTCAGCAAGGGAAAAATTTGACACTTGAGTAATTGAAGTAACTGCAACATTGCGGGACAACGCATCCGCTACTAAATTAGCGCGACCCGGCAGGTATTTGATGTCAGGATTAAATTCTTCAATGGTGAGGAACCATCTAGCTAGACGGCCAGATAATTTTTTGCCTTTGAAAAGTTGTGTGACGGCAACATGGTCAGATTGCACACTAATTGGATAACCGTAAATGATGTCACGGAAGTGTTTAAGAGACCAAACTAACGTGAGAGCTTCTAGATATGTCACTGGGTAACGTGATTCACAAGCATTAAGTACGCGACTCGCGAAAGCAATAACTAGGGGACGACTACTCGGAACTTGTTGCATCAGGATAGAACCAATACCTTGAGAAGATGCATCAGAACAAATCACACAAGGCAAAGAGTAGTCAGGAAATTATAACACTGGAGCTTGTGTAAGAACTGATTTAAGAACAGTGAAGCTGTAGTCATGAGTTGCATCCCAATGAAAGGGAATATCTTTCTTCAAAAGACGCGTTAGTGGAGACGCAATAGTGGCAAAATTCTTAATGAACGCACGATAATATCCTGCTAATCCCAAGAAAGATCGGACATTGTTAGTCGTGGTTGGGGTAGGAAAGTCTTGAACAGCTTTGACTTTAGCGTTCGTAGTGTGAATACCATGGCGATCCACCACATGGCCAAGAAATTCAATGCGAGAACGCAAGAATTGACATTTTGTGATGTTAAGCTTAAGACCAGCTTCTATGAATTTCTGTAACACTAGAGCAAGTTTGTGAAAGTGACTGTCTAAATCTTTAGAGACTAAAATTAAATCATCAAGATAGACAAACAACCCATCGCCAATAAGACCTTGGAAGAGTGAATTTACTAGTCTTTGGCAGGTTAGTGGAGAGTTACGAAGACCCATGGGGCAACGAAGCCACTCAAAATGACCTTTTGGCGTAGAAAATGCAGTAATGGGTCTGCTACTTGGAGACAATGGAATTTGCCAAAATCCACTTTTCAAGTCAAGTGTTGTGAATACTGTATTGTCCTTACCGATGGACTGTAAAATGTCACTAAGTACTGGTAAGGGATAATGGTCAGGAATTGTGACTTGGTTAACTTTCCTAAAATCAATGACTGCACGGTAAGAACCATCTTTCTTTGGCACAAGGAAGAGAGGTGAGTTCCATGGAGAGTACGACTCTTGAATAATACCTTCATCAAGCATGCCTTGCACTAAATTTTGAGCTACTTGTCGCTGAGAATGAGGCAAGCGATAAGATGGAACATGGATAGGGCGCGTGTTAGGCTGAAGGTCAATATGATGCTGTACACGGTCAGTAACACCTAAAGGTTCACCTGGTAAAGCAATAGCTTGTCTGTGAGCTACAAGAATGTCATAGAGACGCTGTGCTTCTGCAGGAAAATCTGCAACTTTGACATGCGCCTCCAACTGAGTGATCAGTTCAGCTGAAGAGCAGGAACTAGCAGACTGTGAATCTACAGCTCCTATCAAAGGTGGAGAATCCTGAAAAGAAACTTCATCTATCACACTAAAGGAACCAAGGTGCACGCCATCTTTAAGCGTAATGGACGAACCTGTGAGATTAGTGACTAAAGCATCAGTAAGGTGACCACATCGCATGGTAGAGAGTGTACCTTCTAAAGCTAAACGCTGGATCCTGGCACTATCAGGATGTGAGATCACGCATGCGCCAACTGGGGCACGAAGAACACGCACTGGAACTTTAGTTGCCGAAGTAGGACCTATAAACTGGTCACCAACAATGACAGCCGCACAACAATCCGAGGAGACAGAACGTTTCGACTCCGGGGACGAAGGTGCTAAGTTTGACTGCGGGGACGAAGGATTCTGAGTACGCTGCGGTAACAGTGCTTCGTGAAAAGCAGGTAGACATGACTGTTCAAAATGTACGCATGGTGAGGCAACTGTAAGAACAGAAACAGGCGAGTCTGAAGCATAATACATGAATCCATTATGGCTGACAGCGAGGAAATATTGAAATATCATGTTTAACTAACTCATCATAGCCAGAGAGAGCATCACAGTTCAACACAAAATTTGTTACTACAAAAAATTTTACATCAAAGGTATAATCATGATTATGAAAGGACACAGGCAAAGTCACTGAACCAATAATATTGAGAGGAGAGCCTTGAGCTGCATGAAAAATCTGGTTCTCTTTTGATAGAGGAACATCATACAATTTATTAAGGTGCTGGTAAGCACGTTCTGTCAATAAGCTACAGTCAGCTCCTGTATCAATGCAAACTGTGAAGGGAGAGCCATATGTGTACATTTGCAAATGAAGACGTCGCGCCGTCGCAGCAATAACTGTAGGAATCGACGGGACTGGCATGTCTGAAAGAATGTCTACGTTGTGGGAGGAGAATGATGGCGCTGGTAAAAATTTGACTGTGGTGAAGACACAGTAACATGTTGCTGACGCTGAAGGCGCTGAATTTTAAAGCATTCTTCAGAAGAATGATTACCTGGACCATGAATAAGGCAAGTCTTAGGTGGTCGTTCAAGAATTAGACGCGACGCAGGACGTCCCTGCCGAGAAGACGATCTCAGGCGACTGGGCACAGAGCGTGTGACATGTTGGGTGTCTTGAAGAGACTCATAGCGAGAAAGACGCTGAGCTGAAGGAGAACGCGCTGCATTTCTTTCATGGCGCTGTCGCAAAAAAACAACGTTTAATGGTATGTTCCTGTTTGTGACAGTAAGTGCAAGCATACACAGCATGTTGCTTATCAGAAACTGGTGCACTGGGTTGTGAAGTCTGGTTAGCAGAATTTAAAGGTGAAATAGCAGTAGTGGAAGCTACAACGTGCACTCGAGCTGGATGTTCTTTTAATTTAGAAGCAATTTTGGATGAGAAATCAAGTAGATTATCTGTCTGAGTGTATGTAAGTATAGACGCAATTCTGCGCTCACTAGGGTTCAAAAAGTTAATGTAATAGAGAAATTCAATGATATCATGAAATCGCTGCTCAGTCATTTTACCATTTGTAATCCAATTTGAAGCTTTAAGTGAATCAACAGTAGCAGAAGCTAATTCAGCAGAGCGAGGAAGAGCTCTTAAGCAATTGAGGACACCAAAATTGATAATCATCGTGTCTGCTCCGTCAAAAACCCACTGGAATGAATCTGGCTGTTGGGGCATACCAAATGCTTGTAAGAAATTTGCTCTGAAAGCGTTATAATCATAGTTCAGGTTTTTAGGATTGAAAGCAGAAGCCGACATTAAATCAGAAGCAATAGATCCTGGCTGTCTCTGGGAACGCACAAAAAAAATTTTATCAACACCTGAAATGATGTTAGAGTTGCGAATACTGTCTTCATATTGTTGCAAGAATTGTAAAGGAGAATACTGAGAGATGTCATCACCTCCAAACTTCAGGATTGAAGGTGGTAATTCGATGACTCGATATCAATATCGGTTTTTTGGCTCTCCCATTGCTATTTTTACACCGAATTCAATAATATTTATACACAAGGTGTACGTTTATGGTGTACGTCTTCAGTGTTAATTTGGTACACAAATGTGGCGTAGTTTTTTTGCAATAAATATTTTTTCGGCGATAAGAAAATAATTCAAAATACCATTATAAAATCAAAACTAATAACAGTGTGGCAATTTCCTCTTAACCACATATAATATACATAACAAATAAATGTTAGCATCGGCATACACATAACCTATGTTATAACAATTTCATTACACGCCAAATTGTTACCTTTTTTTTTCATCAAAAATTTGAGTTTATAAGCCTGTTGTAAATTGATTTGAGTGAGTTCATGCATTATCATGCTGGCATTTGTTAAGATGAGGTTGTTGATCATTTTGCTGCAAAAATTTTTGAAATTGACCAATTACTGAAAAAGTTATTCAACAGTATATGCTGAAAAACTGAAAGTCGAGAAAAAGCATTTTTCTGTGAACATCTTCAAAACCCCCACATAACTCGCTTCCTCACTCGGGGCAACGGTTTCCTAGCAGGTGGGCTTTAAGATAGGAGGTACCCTAAAAAGTATCCCCTTTAGCCCATAAATTTCTGTGAAAAGCCCACATGGTATAAAAAAAAAAAAACTCACTCCAATATGTACCAAACTCAGATATGTACTTACATAATCCCTTGACAACTGCTTGGAGGCTGGTAGTGGCTGTTTAGATAGTTTCAGGCCATGTTACATCATGGCCTTAAACGTGGCATTGTCACAATTTCGGAACCCAACACGTGTAAAATACGATCAACAGGTAGGCTGCACGCACGCGCACTCCCTAAGGCTGTATCGATTGGTACTGAGGGAGTAGCGTCTTCCTCACCCTCACTGCCTGATACTAAACTATCGTACATCACGCAAAAATAAATACATCTCGTAGCACAAGTGGAGTAATAAGGCACAACACAGTCAAGCTAGGACGGGCAAAAATATTAGTTTTTTCATAATACACCAGGCATTGCAATTGCTATCAAAAGTACATGGAAGTACTGCTGAGAAAACTTCAGGCAGTGACTTCAATACTGAATAAAAAAAAAATAAAGATGATACAATTATAAAAATAAATATAACACCTGAGACAAGATGCAAATCAAGCATGATACTAAGAAAAAAAAAATCACTGGAGTGGTTACACTGAAAAACACTCAATAAGCATTCAATGGAACATTACCATACACCATACACTGGCTGGAATATCAGCAGCAATGAAAACACATCACAGACACACATTTCATAATTAGAAGCAGTAGCAGTCTCAGTCTGCGATGAAAATCCAGGCAAGAACATGCAAAAATATAATGAAAATCACACATAGAAATGGAAAAAAAATCAACGGGAAAAAAATACACAGGAAAATAATTATAGGTACGGTGTAAGAAAAATAATATACTGAAAATAAAATAACTAGCCAACAGCGTGGGTAGAGAGAAAAGTATAAGCAGAAAGCAATAGAAGAAAGCAAGAAACAGAGAAAAATTTCAAGGTCACTCTGAAGGAGCGAGAGACACAGTAAATAAAATAAACAATGCACAAAAAAACACTGTTGCACTTGTAGATAACACGGTAGCAATAATTGAGCTTATGATGCTGCAAAGCTAATACAATAAAAAAGCAGGCCTACACACAGGAAAAAAACATATGGTACTAGGCTACAAACAGACATTTAAAGCATTCGCGGCTGTGACAGCCAATCAGAGACAAGGGCAAGGTGCCGGAACCCAATCACCGAAGAGCCCGGGAAAATATCAAGATGGCGGCCAGACGGGAGCCAATCAAAACACAGGATACAAGTAGCAGCGTCTCACAGCCAATGGGAGAAGCTGAAACACTCAAACATTAAGAGAACATAGGGGACGCCGGAATTATGGCGCCAAGGCGAGAAAAAGCACAATAAACACAAGAAACACCACAAGATAAACTCACTGACTCACCCTGAATGAATTAACCCAGCGTATCTGTGTAGAAGGGGCGTCAGTTGAGGTGTGGAGAAGCTGAGAAGCATAATATGGCACGCCAGGACGGAACTTGGCGGGAAAACACACTGTAATCGCCTAAAAACTCGCAGCAAAACACAAAATATATGTTATACAAAAGACGCCAGAAGCTGGAGGGGTGGCGGTGGGGCTGACAGTGGCGACTTGAAGCACAGCTCACGAGAGAGCGAAGGAATGTGTGGCGGCTTGCTGCGTAGCAGGAAGGTGCACGTGGCTTCCCAAGACTACGTAAGAGCACAGCAGTCTATCAGGCAGTCAGCAGGGGGGAGCTGCAGCCAGAAACTTGCGAACCGAAGCTGCAGGTAGGAAGATCCAAGCATCGATAAGCCTACATAAGACAACAGGCAGTGGCAGGCCAAATACAGGAGAGGAGAGCTGCAGGAGGCTGGAGACAGCAAGGCACAATACAGCAAGAAAGCTGACAGTCCCGTAGCTGTAGGAAGATCCAATCGTTGATAAGCCTACGTAAAACAGCAGGCAGAGACAGCAGCCATTAGCACAACGAACATCACCTCCACACCACGGCGTCACCCGGCACACTCGTCTCCTCCTGGTCCTTCACCGCTGCTACCAATTATGTGGTAGTTGTCCTTAAGCAGGGGTAGCATGCATACACCTGAGTCCATTATTAACGTGTATTAATAGTATCACAAGACACAACAGGTACAGCCAAGCAAACGAGAGATTGGATGCGAGCGTGTCGCCTGAGGCGGCGGCGAGCGTGAACTGAGGGGAAGACGTGACGTCACCTCAAGCCAGCCAAACTGATTCTATAAATAGAATGTTTTACAGAAAACGGAGCACGGGCAAGTCCATAAGGACATACTAACATAAGTATAGTCATGTTCAAGCTTCTACAGTGGATCTGTAGAGGCCTTCGAGCCTCGTGGGGGGAACTCCGAGCTTTATTGTCGGAGTTCTCTCCAGCCTGTGTAGCTTTACAAGAGACTATGCTTTGTGATAGTACTTATTCTAGTCCTCCTGGGTATCGTGCCTTTTTTTTATCACTCCTTTCCTTGACCAGGGCCACCACGGTGGCACAGCTATCCTTGTCCGTCAAGACATACCTGCTGTCCCCTTGCAACTCAACTCTCCCCTTCATGTGGTTGCCGTTTAAGTTTTTATGGGGTGATCCTACACTATTTGGAGTTTATATTTCCCTCCTTGGCTTCCTGTCTCCAGGGGTGACCTTACTGTGATGACTGGTTGTTGCGCCTCACCGTGCGGCAACTGTTGGTAGAGTGCCCAAGTTTGATCAAGTTACGACACCGCTACCTCTACCTCTGTCGCGGTAGAGATAGCCGGTGTCTATTATATCTGAAAGGTCCTTGGACCAGAGTGCCTGGCCCAGGGTCATGATGTTTTTAATTTTTTGGGAGAAGCGGGCCTTCTCCCAAAACCGTGATTTTTATTTTTTATTTTCAATGTATCTTAATGTTTTACATAATTTTGTTGTAGTTTTTTTTTTTTTTTTTAGTTAATCTATAATTTTAACGTTTTTACCTGCTTTTAGTTATTTTATAATTACTCTTTTGAACCCTTTTGGTCTTCTTGTTTTTTTGCTGCAGCGCCATATGGCCTCTGCTGCTGCGGCGCCTACCTTAAAGCCCCCCCCCCTCTCCCTCCTGTACCGCTGGAAAGACGGTACTGGTGCGACATCTTATGCTTCTTTGGCCGCTCGCTCTTCAATCGAGTCTGCCGGTCCGAAGACAACTCCTGCTACCTCTCGCTCTGTTGGGGCGGGTGGTCCTGTTCATCTGACTAATAGGTTTGCCCTTTTGTTCGACGACTCAGTTGAGTCACCTGCAAAAAGCGACGAGAATAATACGGATTTGACCAAAGTCACCCATATAGTAGATGTCCATTTGCCACCTGTATCTCCTAAGCCTTTGAAGGGCCTGACCAAACGCCACCACGGCTCTGCAGAGTCGATCGATTTAGCTCAGCCTAAACAATCTAAGGTTTCTCCCGGTGCACGTGACCGTGGGTCCTCCAGGGACCGCTCTGAAATGGTAGCTCCAGTTGTTTCTTTCCAGCCTACTGTGATGCCCTCCGTCTCAGATCGGGCTTCTTGTGATGAGGATAGTCTTAACATGGAGATGTCCGATGATATTGTCACATCCATCCCTCTTGGACTCACTGTATCGGAAAGTGCAGTCCTGCCTGATCCTCGTCCTCCGAGGACCGGTAGAAGTGATGATGGTTCGCATCACCCACCGATAGGCCGAAAGGCTGCGGTCTAACAACCCTGCACATCTCAACTCCCGATGTCTTCTCGTCGTTTGATTATTTCTAGTCAGGTCAGTCACGGGCAGCCTCAAAAGGCTCGCTCGTCCACTGTACCCAAATAGTCGTCTTCAAGCTTCTACAGTGGAACTGTAGAGGCCTTCGCGCCTCGTGGGGGTAACTCCGAGCTTTGCTGTCGGAGTTCTCTTCAGCCTGTGTAGCTCTACAAGGTGATAGTACTTATTCTAGTCCTCCTGGCTATCATGCCTTTTTTTAACATTCCCTGACCAAGGCTACCACGGTGGCACAGCTATTCTAGTTCGTCAGGATATATCTGTTACCCCGTTACAACTTAACTCTTCCCTTCAGGTGGTTGCTGTTAAGGTCTTTATGGGACGACTGTACACCATTTGCAGTTTATATCTCCCTCTTCGGCTTCCTGTATCCAGAGGTGAGCTTGACGGCCTGGTGCGTCAGCTGACTCAGCCTTTTCTTTTGTTGGGAGATTTTAACGACCGTCACCCGTTGTGAGATGAAGGTGCTAGTAATCCTCGTGGGGTTTTAATCAGTTCTTTTATTGAGAATGAGGGACTGAAGGTTTTAAATTCTGGGGATGTTACACATTTCCACATTCCTACTGGGACTTTTACAGCTATCGATCTTTATCTGTGTACATCTAATTCTTTCCTTGATTTTAATTGGCGGGTTCTACCGCATTTACAGGGTAGTGACCACTTTCCGATTTTATTACAATCTGTGAACTCTGAGCCACAGTCCCGGCCCCCACGCTGGGTTTTAGACAAGGCAGATTGGCCTCGTTTTACAGACCTTAGCTCTTTTATCCGTCCGTTGGCTTCTACTTGTGCTGAGGCTGTTGATTATTTTACCGATATTTTACTTTCAGTAGCGCTTCAGACAATCCCTAGGACGTCAGGTCGCTTTACTAAACGTCCCGTTCCTTGGTGGAATGCAGCATGCACTGAAGCGGTGAAAGAGAAACGGACAGCTTTCTCTCTTCTCCGGCGACATCGTGGGGAATGCCTGGAAGCTTTTTGGCGCTGCCGAGCTCGGCCCCGCTGCGTTTTGAACGAAGCACAAAGAGCCTCGTGGAAAGTCTATGTCTCTTCCATAAACGTCCGCACCCCTCTTATGGATGTCTTCAACAAAGTCCACCGAATTGCAGGGAAGTATTCTGCTCCTCCTCCACCAGTTTTGTTGTCTGCTGGGCGGACGGTGGCAGACCCTAGGACTGTCGCCAACCTCTTCGCGACTCTTCTGGTCCAGACGACATTTTTTATGCCTTTTTGCTTCACATGTCTGACCGTGCTTTTAATTTTTTATTAAATCTTTATAATATGATTTGGCATATCGATGATTTTCCATCTTCTTGGGTTGTGGCAGTGGTTGTCCCATTTACGAAGCCTGGGAAAGATCATCTCCAGGCTACGATCTACCGTCCTATATCTTTGACATCCTGTATTTGTAAAGTTTTAGAAAAGATGGTAAATGTAAGACTCATGTGGTACTTGGAGAGGGGGAAGTACTTGTCATCGGTATAGTACGGCTTCTGAAAGATGAGGTCTACTACTGATGCTCTTTTATCCCTAGAGTCTTCCATTTGTGAGGCCTTCGCTAATCACCACCATCAATTAACAGTCTTTTTTTTTTTAACTGGAGAAGGCCTACGACACGGCTTGGTTGGTGTCATGGCATTTTACGGTCTTTGGCGTTCGTGGCCACCTTCCTCTTTTTATCCAAGAGTTTTTATCCAGACGTTTTTTACGGGTTCGATTGGGGAGTGTTCTCTCTGAGGCTACTGCTCTAAATGATGGCGTTCCACAGGGAAGTATTCTTAGTGTTACATTATTCGCAGTCGCCATAAATGGTGTTATTGATACTCTCCCAGATGGCATTCACAGCTCCTTATATGTTGATGATTTATGTATTTTTTTTTGCTGCTGCTAGGATGTCACTGATTGAGCGCAAGCTCCAACTGGCGATCAATAGGGTGTCCAGTTGGGCAAACATGAACGGTTTTCGATTCTCCACCTCGAAGACCGTAGCCATACATTTTTGTCGCAACCGTGGTGTCCATCCAGACCCGGATTTATACCTCGCCAATAGACGCCTCTCATGCGTGGAGGCGACTCGATATCTTGGCCTTTTGTTTGACAACCGTCTCACCGGGGTTCCTATTTCCGTTCTCTTAAGCTGTCTTGTCGGCAGGCATTATCCCTTCTTCGGTTTTAAGTCACACCTCTTGGGGTGCGGATAGGGACACGTTGCTGCTGCTTCACCGTACATTAATCCTTCCAAAGCTGGTTGTGAGATCTACTCAACCTAGTACTGTGATGATTGCTTGGTGCCGCTCCCCGTGCGGCACCTGTTGGTAGAGTGCCCTAGTTTGATCGAGTTAAGACACCGCTACCTCTACCGCTGTCGCGGTAGAGATAGCGGTGTCTATTATATCTCAAAGGTCCTTGGACCAG
The DNA here is from genome assembly GCF_017591435.1 of Portunus trituberculatus. Classification (NCBI taxonomy): domain Eukaryota; kingdom Metazoa; phylum Arthropoda; class Malacostraca; order Decapoda; family Portunidae; genus Portunus; species Portunus trituberculatus. The sequence continues at coordinate 273,941 of NC_059256.1, read as the reverse complement.
ATTGTCTGGCCCAGGACCATGACGTTTTTAGGTATCTGCGAGAAGCAGGCCTTCTCCCAAAGCTCTGAATTTTATTCTTATTTTAGTATATGCATTTTAATATTTTATTTAGTTTTATTGTATTCTTTTTTGTTTTAGATACTGTATTGTTTTTAACTAAAACAGTTTTTTTTTTAATTATTGTCATTTTAAATTATTGAACCGGCGCCAATTGACCTTAGCCGTTGCGGCGCCTGATTCAAAATCCATCCATTCATCCACCCGCTCACCTGCTATTCCTAAGCCTCTTCAGAAGTCTGTAGCCCTGCTGGTGTGGCCCAGCCAGCAGGGTGAATACTGTTTGGTGCCACCAGCCAGCCACAATACCGTGGAGAAGACTGCTGCTCCACTAATGTCTGCCACCCGGATGGACAGGGCTGAGTTTCTTAGAGGGTTCTGGAACGCCCCGGAAACCCGAGCCGCCCGGACCGCGCTCCTCAACCCCCACCAGATGGGAACCGCCTTGTAGTGGTGGATGGACTTGCGTGTCCCTGTGACCTGACGAGCTAGGCTAGAGGGGGCTTAGACCCCTGCTCTGCCCTTTCGAGGGGGAGAGGGCTATCCATGCTAGTAAGGTCGCCAGTGAGGGGCCAAACTAAATGGTTCCTACGTAGGATGTCAGTGGACCAGCGAAACCACCCGCTGGAGGGATCGCCCAGTAGAGGCCGTCCTGTGCTGGATGGTTGGGTGTCTAGGCTGGGATGCTTTAGGAGGGGGGTCTCAGCTCTGTCGTGGACAAACATTCGTATCGTGTAGGGCCTGTTTTTAAAACAACTGGTCCGCATGGGGAAGAGGTACCCCGTCCACAGCAGCCAGCGCTCTCCTGTTCAGGGAGTTCTTCTGAGGAATGTATTTCTGCTGCATATGACTCCCTTGTGATGGTAAATGTTAACCCATCATTTTCTTATCATGCCTTGCACTCACTTCTCAAGGTGTATGGTACGGTTCTTCGCATTCGACTTGTTTATGATAAGGATTTTCCATCTAACCGCTGCTATGTGACTTTTCTTTCATGTGACAAAGCCCGTTTGGCAGTAAAACATGTAGTATCACTGCCCCTTGCTGGCTCTGGTTTTAAGACAACTTCTCCATTCTCGCAATATTTCGAACAGTGAGACGGACTACATCCCAAATCTTTTTTAAAACCATTCAGAGAATTCAGTTCCTGAAGTCCGCCAGATCCCGCCTCCACGTTGGTTTCTTGCCTACTACAGAAATGGGTGCGTGAATTTCATCCACGCATCCCGGTACTTGTCCAAAGAGATCGGCACAATTCCTGAGGGAAACCTCAAGAAATACGGGAAGGGGGTGCTCGTGCGAGCAAAAGACTTCACGCAGGCAAGGATGTTGCAACATCTCCCCTGCCCTAATGACAGCATGTTTGAGACTATTAAGGCACATCCCACCTTTAATTACAGTAAAGGTTGTGTGTACAGTCAGGATCTCAATGAATTTCCCGAGGAGGAAATACTGGCTATGTGTCTTAAGTCTGTCCAAAAGGTCACTAAGATGAGGAATTCCTCCAACATGGTCCTTCTCACCTTTTTTGGGTCCACCATCCTTGACCGTGTTAATGTCGGACCTATTAATCTTAGGGTGAGGCATTTTGTTTCTCGTCCTCTTCGGTGCTTCTCATGCTATGGCTACGGTCACGGCAAAAGTACGTGTAAGGAAGCTTCTCGACTCGCATACTAAGGAGCATTGCAATGCTGCAGCTTATTGTTTCCATTGCCGTGATGCTCATCAGGTACGTTCCAGGTAATGCCCTAGGTATCGCCTGGAGCAGGACATTCTACAGCTTGCTAACACTCAGTTCATCAGCCTCGGTAGCGCCCGCCGTGAACTCCTGTACCGCCAGAACGCCGTGCGACATCTTATGCTTCATTGGCTGCACGAACTTTAGTTGAGTCTGCCGGTCCAAAGACAACCCCTTCTGCAACCTCTTGTTCTATTAGGGTGGATGGTCCTGTTCACTTGGCCAATAGGTTTGCCCTTCTGACTTATGACTCATTTGAGTCACCTGCAAACTAACCCATGTAGTGGATGTCCATTTGCCTCCTGCATCTCCTAAGCTTTTGAATAGCATGACCAAACGGCACCGGAGTCGTTAGATTTAGCTCAGCCTAAGCAGTCTAAGGTTTCTCCCGGTGCACATAATCGTGAGTCCTCCAGGGACCGCTCTACTAAGGTAGCTTCAGTAGTTTCTGTTCAGCCTCCTGTGACACACTCTGTCTCAGATCGGGCTTCTTGTGATGAGGACGGTCTTTGCATGGAGACGTCCGATGATATTGTCACAGTGGTCCCTCGTGGACCCACTCTATCAGTCCATCCTGACCCTCGTCTTCCGTTGACCAGTAGGAGTGATGACGGTTCGCATCACTCACCGGTAGACCCGAAAGGCTGCTGTCCAACGACCCGGTACATCTCAACTCCCCGTGTCTTTTCGTCGGTTGATTATTTCAAGTCAGGCGAGTCACGGGCAGCCCATTCAAAAGGGTCGCCCGTCCACTGCACCTAAATAGTTATCTTCAAGCTTCTACAGTGGAACTGTAGAGGCCTTCTCGCCTCGTGGGGGGAATTCCGAGCTTTATTGTCGGAGTTCTCTCCAGCCTGTGTAGCTTTACAAGAGACTATGCTAGGTGATAGTACTTATTCTAGTCCTCCTGGCTATCGTGACTTTTTTAGCACTCCTTTCCCTGACCAGGGCCGTGGTACCACGGTGGCACAGCTATCCTAGTCCGTGAAGACATACCTGTTGTGCCTTTGGAACTCAACTCTCCCTTTCAGGTGATTGATGTTAAGGTTTTTATGGGACGATCCTACACTATTTGCACTTTATATCTCCCTCCTCGGGTTCCTGTCTCCAGGGGTGAGCTTGACGGCCTGGTGCGTCAGCTGACTCCGCCTTTCCTCTTGTAGGGAGATTTTAACGGCCGTCACCCATTGTGGGATGAAGCTGCTAGTAATTCTCGTGGGGTTTTAATCGGTTCTTTTATTGAGGGAACCACCTTGTCGTGGTGGGGGTGCTTGCCTGCCCCTGTGACCTGGCGAGCTAGGCTAGAGGGGTCTTAGCCCCTGCTCTGCCCTTTCGAGGGGGAGAGGGCTACCCATGCTAGTAAGGTCGCCAGTGAGGGGCCAGACTAAATGGTTCCTACGTAGGCTGGAAGTGGACAGCGGAGCCACCTGCTGGAGGGATCGCCCAGTAGGCACCGTCCTGTGCTGGATAGTTGGGTGTCCAGGCTGGGATGCTTTGGGAGGGGCATGTGGGGCCTTTTTTTTAAACGACTGGTCCGCATGGGGATGAGGTACCCCGTCCACGGCAGCCAGCGCTCCCTCCTATTGTAGTCCCAGTAGGTGGTTTCCCTTGTCCCTGGGGCTAATCTTTTGTGTAGTTTTTTTTTTTTTTTATATGGGAAAACACAAAAAATCTTCAGGTTCTCTTGAGGTGGCTGACCTGGCCCACGAGACGTCATCTTCAGGTCTGAGTGGGAAGAAGGATTCCCCTCCACAAGGGCCTCCCGCAGCATTCTCCTGTTCTGGGAGTTCTTCTGAGGGCCGCGTTTCTGCTGCATATGACTCTCTTTTGATGGTAAATGCTAATCCATCATTTTCCTACCACGCCTTGCACTCACTTATCAAGGTGTATGGCACGGTTCTACGTATTCGACTGGTTTATGAAAAGGAATGCATTTAACCGTTGCTAGGTAACTTTTCTGTCATGTGATGAAGCCCGTCTGGCTTATGAAAATGTAGCATCTCTGCCCCTTGCCGGCCATGGCTTTAAAACTGAATTTCTCCAGTCACGTAATATTTCAGAGAGTGACATGGATTACATACCAATTGTTTTTGAAAACTATTTAGAGAATTCAGTTCCAGTAGTCCGCCAAACAGCCACGTTGGTTTGTGGCGTACTATAGAAATGGGCGTGAGAATTTAATCCATGCCTCCCGGTACCTGTCCAAAGAAATCGGCACGATTCCTGAGGGGAATCTGAAAAAAAAGTATGGGAAGGGGGTGCTTGTGCGAGCAAAAGATCTTACACAAGCGAGGATGTTGCAACATCTCCCATGCCCTTCTGAGAGCATGTATGAGACTGTTAAGGCTCATCCCCACCTTTAACTATAGCAAAAGTTGTGTTTATAGCCAAGATCTCTATGAATTCCGAGAAGAGGAAATGCTAGGAATGTGCCCTAGCTCAGTATAAAAGGTGACGAAGATGAGAAACTCCTCCAACATGGTCCTTCTCTTTTTTTTGGGTTTCACCCATCCTGAACGGGTTTATATCGGTCGTATCAACCTTAGGGTGAGGCGCTTTGTTTCTCGCCCTCTTCAGTGCTTCTCATGCTATGGTTACGGTCACGGCAAAAGCTCGTGTAAGGAAGCTTCCTGATTTGGTAATTGCTCTGCACTCGACTCACATTCAGAAGAACATTGCAATGGTGCAGCTTATTGTTTCCATTGCCGTGATGCTCACCAGGTACGTTCCAGGCAATGCCCCAGGTATCGCCTGGAGCAGGACATTCTAGAACTTGCTAACACTCAGTTCATAAGCTAAGGTACCGCCCGCCGTGAACTCCTGTACCGCCAGAAGGACGGTATTGGTGCGACATCCTATGCTGCAATGGCCGCTCGCTCTTCTGCTGAGTTGGCCGGTCCGAAGACGAAAACTTCTGCTACCTCTCGCTCTGTTGGCGCAGGTGGTCCTGTTCATTTGGCCAATAGGTTTGCACTATTGTCCGATAACTCGGTTGAGTCAACTCTTAGAAGTGACAAGACAAATACGGACTTGATCAAAGTCACCCATGTAATGGATGTCCATTTGCCACCTGTATCGCCTAAGCCTTTGAAGGGCCTGACCAAACGGCACCGCGGCTCTTCGGAGTCGATAGATTTAGCTCAGCCTAAGCAGTCTAAAGTTTCTCCCGGTGTACGTGATCATGAGTCCTCGAGGGACAGTTCTGCAATGGTAGCTCCAGTAGTTTCTGTCCAGCCTCCTGCGACGCCCTCCGTCTCTGATCGGGCTTCTTGTGATGAGGACGGTCTGATTATGGAGACGTCCGATGATATTGTCACAGTCGTCCCTCGTGGACCCACTGTATCGGAAAGTGCAGTCCAGCCTGATCTTCGTCCTCCGAGGACCGGTAAAAGTTATGATAGTTCGCATCACCCACCGATAAGCCGAAAGGCTGCTGTCCAACGACCCAGCACATCTCAATCCCCGGTGTCTTCTCGTCATTTGATTATTTCTAGTTAGGTCAGTCACGGGCAGCCTCAAAAGGCTCGCTCGTCCACTGCACCCAAATAGTCGTCTTCAAGCTTCTACATTGGAACTGTAGAGGCCTTGTGGGGGGAACTCCGAGCTTTGCTGTCGGAGTTCTCTCCAGCCTGTGTAGCTCTACAAGAGACTATGATAGGTGATAGTAGTTATTCTAGTCCTCCTGGCTATCGTGCCTTTTTTAACACTCCTTTCCCTGACCAGGGTCACCACGGTCGCACAGCTATTCTAGTCCGTCAGGATATACCTGTTATCCCGGTACAACTTAACTCTCCCTTCAGGTGGTTGCTGTTAAGGTCTTTATGGGACGACTGTACACCATCTGCAGTTTATATCTCCCTCCTCGGCTTCCTGTCTCCAGGGGTGAGCTTGACGGCTTGGTGCGTCAGCTACTTTCGCCATTCCTTTTGTTGGGAGATTTTAACGGCCGTCACCCTTTGTGGGATGAAGGTGCTAGTAATCCTCGTGGGGTTTTAATCGGTTCTTTTATTGAGGATGAGGGATTGGAGGTTTTAAATTCTGGGGATGTTACACATTTCCATAGTCCTACTGGGACTTATACGGCTATCGATCTTTCTATTTGTACATCTAATTCTTTACTCGATTTTAATTGGCGGGTCCTACCAGATTTACACCGTAGTGACCACTTTCCGATTTTATTAGAATCTGTGAAATCTGAGCCACAGTCCCGGCCCCCACGCTGGGTTTTGGACAATGTAGATTGGCCTCGATTCACAGACCTTAGCTCTTTTATCCGTCCGCTGGCTGACTTTTCTACTTGTGCTGAGGCTGTTCATTATTTTAATGATTTTTTTAAATTTCAGTAGCGCTTCAGACAATCCCTAGAACGTAAGGTCGCTTTACTAAGCGCCCCGTTCCTTTATGGAACGCAGCATGCACTGCAGCGGTGAAAGAGAAACGGGCTGCTTTTTCTCGTCTCCGGCGACATCGTGGGGACTCGCAGTGTCTGGAAGCTTTTCTGTGCTGCCGAGCTCGGGCCCGCCGCATTTTGAAAGAGGCACAAAGAGCCTCTTGGAAAGCTTATGTGTCTTCCATTAATGCCCACACTCCTCTTACGGATGTCTAACAACTTCATGTCTAACAACCCTAATACCCGCAGACCATATGATTTAAAGCTCCTGCTGTGTCGAACATCCCACGCACAGCAATATGTCACAACCAGAGGTGTCAAAGAGTGGAACCAGCTACCAGAACAACTTAGAAATATCAAATCACGTCAAATTTTTAAGGACAAGATAAAACAATTCTTCCTTAGTAAATATTAGGGACTTTTATTTATTGCTCTGTATTATTATTATTATCATAACAATTATCATTATTATTATAATTATTATTATTATCATTATCATTATAATTATTATTATTATTATCATTAACATCATTATTATAATTATTATTATTATCATTATTATTATTATTATTATTTTATTATCATTATGATAGTATTATTATCATAGTATTTATATTGTTATTATTATTATTGTAATATGTGATTGTTAATTTTGTATAATTTCTCATTATTATTAGTATTTTATCATTTATTACTGTATTATTTATTATTGTTTTATTGTAAATTGTTTTATTATTATAGTACATTTACTATTATCATTTATTATTTTATTATTATTATTATAATAATAATAAATATTATTATTATTATTATTATTATTATTATTATTTTTATTATTATAGTACTATTATCATTATAGTATTATATTTTTATTATTATTGTAATGTGATTGTTATTATTTGTATAATTTTCATTATTATTTTATTTATTAATGTATCATTATTAATAATGTTTTAATGTAAATTGTTTTATTATTGTACGTTTACTATTATTATTATAATTGTTATATTATTATATTATTATTATTTTAATATCATTGCTATGTTATTATATTTATTTTTCTTTACTATTATTTATCATTTATCATTATCTATTGTTTCTATTACTATTATTCTATTTGTCATTATCATCCTCTACTGTATTTATTACTGCATTTATTACATATGTGTTATGTAGATGTATATTTGGTTGTAGAAGTGGAATTTAGTTAGGAAATCTTTAATTTACTTGTTTGTAAATATATGTATAGTAATTAGGCCTCTACAACTAACCGCGTCGGCCTAACATAAATTTCAAATAGGTCTGTAAAAGAGCTTATGCTCAACAGACCGAGGGAATTCTTCACATTCTGTATCATACTGATTTTAATGTACCCATAAAGGCCCAATAAATGTATCAGTATCAGTATCAGTATCAGTTCTCTGCCTCCGAGTTGCGGACTGCTTTGTCCCAGTGTCATGACTCTTCTCCTGGCCCAGATGATATTCCATATGCCTTCTTGCGCCACATGTCTGATAATGCTTTTAAGTTTTTATTAAATCTTTATAATATGATTTCGCATACCGGTGACTTTCCTACTTCTTGGGCTGTGGCAGTGGTACTCCCATTTCCGAAGCCTGGGAAAGATCATCTCCAGGCTACGAATTACAGTCCTATATCTTTGACGTCTTGTATTTGTAATGTGTTAGAAAAAATGGTAAATGGAAGACTCATGTGGTACTTGGAGAGGGGGAAGTACTTGTCATCGGTACAGTACGGCTTCCGAAAAATGAGGTCTACTACGGATGCTCTTTTATCTCTCTTTGTGAGGCCTTCGCTTATTACCACCACCAGGTTACTGTATTTTTTGACCTGGAGAAGGCCTACGACACAGCTTGGTGTCATGGGATTTTACGTTCCTTATTTAATTTTGGTCTCCGTGGCCACCTTCCTATTTTTATCCAGCAGTTTTTATCCAGACGTCTTTTACGGGTTCGTGTGGTGAGTGTTCTCTCCAATGCTACAGCTTTAAATGACGGTGTCCCACAGGGAAGTATTCTTAGTGTTACGCTATTCGCAGTTGCAATAAATGGTGTTATAGATACTCTACCGGATGGCGTTCACAGCTCTTTATATGTGGACGACTTATGCATCTCTTTTGCTGCTGCAAGGATGTCACTGATTGGCAATAAATCGGGTGTCTAGTTGGGCCAACATAAACGGTTTTCGATTCTCCACCTCAAAGACCGTGTCTATGCATTTTTGTCTAAATCATGGTGTCCATCCAGATCCCGATTTATATTTAGCTAATAGACGCATCTCGTGTGTGGAGGCCACTCGATATCTTGGCCTATTGTTTGAAAGCCGTTTTACACATTTCCGTTCTCTCAAAGCGTCCTGCAGGATGGCACTTTGCTGCTTCTTCACCGTACACTTATACTTCCAATGCTAGAGTACGGCTGTGAGATCTATTCGCAACGGATGCACGCCTAAGCACGCTTGACCCCGTACACCATGCTGGGGTCCGCTTGGCTACGAGTGCATTTCGGGCATCTCCGATACCTAGCCTTCTAGTGGATGCTTGTTTCCGGCTGCTCGACCTCCGGCGCCAGTCTTCGATGCTCAGATGTTGGTTTCGCACCCACCGTCTGCCTGATTTTGTCCCCTGTGTGTCAATGTTGCGGGACTCGCGCTCGCAGGCGTATGTCACTCGACCGAGTCTCCCTAAACCTTTTGGCCTACGTGTTGCAAATCTCATGGCAGAGTTATCTATCGACCCCACTCCTGTGTACTCTTTCCGTCTCCCGCGAGTTGGTTATTGGCAGCTTCCTGTTATCTCATTATGCCCTGCCATGGATGGCTAGAAGGATTTTTTGCCAGCTCTGTCCCACACACGGTTTTTAGAACACTTTTTTTATGCATTCTGATGATATCCCTGTTTTTACTGATGGCTCCAAATCCGATGGATTTAGTGTGGTTTTCCCCTCTTTTTATCGGTCTGGCAGCCTTCCTTCAGTGGCGTCCGTTTTTACTGCGGAGCTGTCTGCCATAGCCCTAGCTTTACAAAAAATTTTTACTCTACTGGTTTTTAATGACTGTCGCAGTGCTCTTACTTCTCTCTCTTGCACTATATCCTTTAACCCTTTGGTTTTATCAGCCCTGGAGTGGCTATACCTTCTTACACAACGAGGATATCGTGTTGGGTTCTGTTGGGTTCCTGGTCACGTTGGTGTTCCAGGGAATGAACATGCAGATCGCCTCGCTAAACAGGCAGCAAGTCGCGCTCCATCTCCTGCGTCTGTTCCGTTTCGAGATGTCTTTCCTCTAATTCGTGAGGCAGTTGCAGCAATCTGGCAGAGGAGATGGCTAACGGGGGGTCGCAACCTCGAAAATGGGAGAGATCACTATTTCCTCTATCCCTCACTGGACATACACCCATGTTCGAGATCGACGTTTACAGACTTTATTGGCGCGACTGCGTATAGGTCACACGTACCTTACACAGAGGTACCTGTTGACCAGGGACCCTCAACCTTACTGTGATGACTGCCTTGTGCCGCTTACCGTGCGGCACCTATTGGTAGAGTGCCCTAGTTTGATAGAGTTACGACACCGCTACCTCTACCGCTGTCGCGGTAGAGATAGCGGTGTCTATTATATCTCAAAGGTCCTTGGATCAAAGTGTCTGGCCCAAGGCCATGACGTTTTTAGATTTTTGGGAGAAGCTGGCCTTCTCCCAAAGCTGTGATTTTTATTTAATTTTAATATGTATTTTAATGTTTTATGTATATTATTGGAGCTTTTTGTTTTTAATTACCATTAATTTTATCGTTTTCACTTGTTTTAGCTATTTTATGAATTTTATTCAAGTTTATTATATATATTTTTAATGTTTTATTGAATTTTATTGTAGTTTTAGTATTTTTTGTTACCTTTGATTTTATCATTTTTAATTTCTTTTAGTTTTTATAAACTACATTGTAGTAAATAAAATATCGTAGCGGCGCCATATGACCGTTGTTGTTGCGGCGCCTAAAATTAAAATCCATCCATCCATCCCTTGTATGTCAATGTTGCGGGACTCGCGTTCGCAGGCGTATGACACTCGACCGAGTCTACCTAAACCATTTGGCTTTCGAGTGGCAAACCTGATGATGGATTTGTCCATCGTCCCCACTCCCGTCTACTCTTTCCGGCTCCCACGAGTTGGTTATTGGCAGCTTCCGGTTGTTTCATTATGCCCTCCTGCTATAGATGGCAAGAAGGATTTTTTGCCAGCTCTGTCCCACACACGGTTTTTAGAACACTTTTTAAATTATTGAAGCGGCGCCAAATGACCTCAGCCGTTGCGGCGCCTTAAACAAAATCTATCCATCCATCCTCCTGCGGCCCCTAGCGCCCCACCTGTCATCCAGGCAGTGACACGCTCGCAGGCTAAGCGAACTAAGAAGGTGGTGGTCGAGTTCAAGCCTCCCCTTGTGACCATTGAGGAGGAAGCCGGCCAAGGTCCCGAGATAGTGGGCGCTGCTGGAAGGGAGCAAAGTTTAGGGCTAGTTCACCAGGATGGTTAGTCACGGGAGAGGAAAATCAAAGCTACTCGTGACAATTTAGTTCTTCAACGATGGAGATATCCGTGAAAGGATAGTGTGATAATATGTTCTTCTTTTGAATTTAAAGAGATATTATTTTATAGGCAAAGAACTTTGGGGAGAGGTAAACAGCACATATAAATTTAGTTATAGAGTCACTCTAAAGTCATAACCACATGATGGAAAACTTGATAGATACAAGAGCGTGAGCACGTGTGCAAATCAGGTTTTTGCGACGCAACACCCAACTTTGAAACGAAAACGAGGAGAGAAAAAAAAAGAGGTAACAGAAAAGGGGCTACTCCCAGTTGCCCCGGATACCTGTGTTCTGGCAAGGTAAAGAAGATGAAGTCCAGTAGAGAGAGAGAGAGAGAGAGAGAGAGAGAGAGAGAGAGAGAGAGAGAGAGAGAGAGAGAGAGACTGAAAGTTAAATCTAATACCGCAGATATTAAAGAAATTAAATTAATGGGGGAAAATATTGAGGGGGTGTCTCAAAACATTTTGGGTCGATACCAGAAAAATAGTCTGACCTGGTGGGTATTTATGGTCTTATTCCCACAAAGGGTTTTCAAGGCTGGTGGAAGATTTACCATTTCTTATTTTGAATAACAAGAAGGGAGTGTGTGTGTTATTATATGTAGGTGCCTTGTGTGAAGGAGAGTTTTCTCTAGAGGCCAGGCTGTGACTGTCCTCTCAAGTTGTGAGACATAAAGGGAAACGTTCAGCGAGGTGACAGCTAGTTTTTCTATGGTCAGTTCACAGCACCCCTTGAACAAGTATATTAGACTTCGCTGAGTGTAGATTTTTATTTCTGCAGGTGTCTACTGCATCCTTTTGGATGTCTACTGTGTGTGTGTGTGTGTGTGTGTGTGTGTGTGTGTGTGTGTGTGTGTGTGTGTGTGTTTATTGTATCATCTTCAGCCGTTTTTATTGAATCAGGCATCACCCTGTGGAACTCCACTTATAACTCTACACCATTTTGATTTTTCATCCTTTATCACTGTTCTCATTCCTGTTTTTTTTTTAAGAAGTCTGTTGTCCAGTCCAATACTTTTCTCTGTAAACCACCTATGTTACTTATGTGTGTATGAAAGAGTGAGTGAGTGAGTGAGTGAGTGATTGTGTGTGTGTGTGTGTGTGTGTGTGTGTGTGTGTGTGTGTGTGTGTGTGTGTATGTGTGTTTTGTTTTGCTTCTATTTACCCTTAGCTTGTTCCACACAGGGGAAGTGACGAGGTGTGTTTCGACCCATATTATCCTTAAGCCCTTCCTGAAGATAATGAGTCTGATGAAGAGGAGGATGAGGAAGAAGAAATACGAGGAGGATATGAAGGAGGAGGAGGAGGAAGAAGAGGAGGACTGGGGGAAGGAAGAGGAGGAGCAGGAGAAGGATGAGGAGTAGAAGAATGCCTAAAAATAAGAATGCTATAGAATCATCAGTAATATTGAGAATTGCGTGAGTGATACAGAATTATGAAGTTTTTAATACTGTGATGATAAGTAATAGCAATAAGGTATTATTGTTATTATTACTACTCCTACTATTGTTACCAATATCTTTATTATTATTATTATTATTAATGTTTCTCATTCATTTGTATACTCGATTTTTTTCCTTTGGTTTATGATTTGTAGGTTACAATGAAACCTGATTTATTTTTTTTTATAATGGTTTCTTTAGTTATGAGAAAAAAATAAATCCTTGCTAAAACTTCGTCGTGAATCAAAACTTTGATTTTGAAACTTTTAAGTTGAGAGAGAATCACCATTTGATATTCTCGAAAACGAGTCACAAGGCACCTCGCACTTCCATATTTTACAAAACCTTGGCTACAAAACAATTTCTTTGGAAGTATTTCGACAGTAGAATGAATGTATCATATGAGACAAAATTTTGACTTTCTTGGTGCAGTAGTATTAACATGTAAAGGGAAAATTGATGTCTTTCTTCCTAGCAATCTTGAGAACCGTCCCTCTCGCGAGATTAGCAATTATAAGTCAGTCACTCGCTGCTAGATGATAACTATTTTTACTTCTAAGTGTGTAGTAAGTGGATGGTTAAAGGATGACCCTACCTGTTTAGCATCAACATACCTCACTCCAATGGGGCTATTCTCCCCCCATCCATACATTACAGGAGGCCTACCTTCTCAACAAGCAGATTTCCTCTACCTAACTTCCACTTCTAAAAGAATTCATGTCTAATTTTTCACTGTATTCTTGCTACTGTTAATTGTTTGCTTAAACAAAATACACTACATTAATGGCCTTCTTAACACTGCTACTTTTGCAATAACAAACATGGCCTTCTTCTATCCCTAACTTCTATCCACAACTGATGCTACAGGATTACTTATGAAGCATAAGGTATCTGGATATTTATGTTATTTTTCTTGATGTCTTCAAGGTTTATGCTGTGGTCGCCTACAGACCTTTTTATACTGCAACTGATAATACTAGTCTTATTGACTTTATCATTTATTTTGGAAATGATGGGGAAGTAATAGTCTATGGTGACTAACCTTCATACTAAGTGGGGAGCTAATGATATATAATTAGTGATATACCTCTCCTCAATTGCTTCAGCTCTGTTGGACTATCCCAATCTATTAAGGAACCTACATTCATACCAACATCTAGCTTCTAGTTTATCTCTTCTTCCTCTAGTTATGCAACCGATTTTTTAAATGTGTTAGTAATTATTAATACCAATGTGACTGTTTCTTGGTGCGTCCTGTTTTTTAAACAATGGTTTTGGTATAGCGTGGATCATAGCGATCAGCACCCCTTGGTCTACGAACATATCTGCAAGGTGTTCCTGTGACAGTGAAAGTACTCTCGTCTGAACACAGAATACTTCGAATCTTGTCTTGTGGCCACAACAAACAATTTTTAGGGAATGTGACGCGGTTCTTTTTGTGGCGAGCTGTTAATAAAGGTTTGCGTGCTGCACGGCGCGATGGCAGGTCCAAGTAGTCATGGATGTAATGGGAGACACTCCTCAATGACACATTTTGTAGCAAGTCTGTGTTACTTTGTTTGATGTCACGAGCTGTGTTTGTACGATGACTCGTCACTTGCCACTTGATAACATTTAATGTGCGCTTACTAACTTTTCTAGCTTTTCCTGGCCGTTTTGAATGAACGGGTATCACTTCATCGGTTCACTCGCGGACTTTTTCACCCACCGCTTCACGCTCCTTAATAACACTTCTGTTGCATCCTCAATTTCTTTTGTGCTATAATGAGCTTTGTGTAAGGTATGAATACGGGTGATAGTCTCCTGGCTCAAGTCTGGCTTACGCCCCATTTCCTGGTGAGCGATGACACCATCCGAAATGTAACGCTCAATTACAGGAAATTTCAAATCCTGGAGATCAGTGCTTGTTGCTGCCACACCATACAACATGCAACTGATTTATCTATATAGGACATACTTCATTTAGTTGCCAATTGTCTTAATTAAATGCCAGATGTACGATAATTGTAACTAATCCTACACAACCGTGATGGCAGGGGGATAAGTGAAAGTAAGTAAACGGATGCTCTCGGTCGCATCGCGGCCTAATTCATTATGCGCAGGCTGTATATATATATATATATATATATATATATATATATATATATATATATATATATATATATATATATATATATATATATATATATATATATATATATATATATATATATATATATATATATATATATATATATATATATATATATATATATATATATATATATATATATATATAGGAGGTAGTAGACACCTACCGAAACAATAACTTACTCCCAGTGAGATCTAATAGCACTAGTTCAGGAGGTGCTGTGAACCTTCCATTAAAGTTAGTTGTGATCTCGTTGAACGTTTCCCTTTGTGTCTCACAACTCAAGTGGGTAGTCACAGCCTACCCTCTAAAGACAGTTCTCCTTCTTCACACAAAACTACATGCACTTACCACACATACATCCCTCACTCCAAATCAAAATTAAAAAAAATAAATGGGACCCAAAATAAACAACGCCTCGGAGTCCCCCTCTGGGGAGGGGACCAAAAATGTCCCCAGGTCGGACACCTCTCCTGTTGAAGACCACAAATGCCTTGACACCTCCCTCAAGTTTTTCTACATTAACTTCTGCAACATTCGCGGTCTTAGATCTAATTTTCAATCTGTGGAACACCACCTCTCCTCTACTAAACCTCATCTTCTTTTCCTCACCGAAACACAGCTATCTGAGGCAACTGACAGTAGCCCTTCTCTGTTCCTTCCTACTTTCTCTATTCTCATTTTCATTCCAAAGCTGGATGTTGCGTCTATGTACGCAACGACTTAACTTGCTCTCGTGCCCACGCTCTTGAGTCTTCCGAATTTTCCACCATCTGGCTGCGACTTAACAGTCACTCTCAAACTAAATTCATCTGTGCTGTTTATCTCTCCCTAACTCTTCTGACTATAGTAATTTCTTCGACTACTTAACTTCTAAAGTGGAGCACATTCTGTCCCTCTACCCTTTCGCTGAGATTTCCATTCTTGGAGATTTCAATGTTCACCACCAGCTTTGGCTTTCCTCTCCCTTCACTGACCACCCTGGTGAACTAGCCTTCAACTTTGCTATCCTCCATGACCTAGAGCAACTGGTGCAACACCCTACTCGTATTCCTGACCGTCTTGGAGACACGCCCAACATTCTTGATCTCTTCCTCACCTCTAACCCTTCTGCTTATGCTGTCACCCTTTCATCTCCGTTGGGCTCCTCCGATCACAATCTCATTTCTGTATCTTGTCCTATTTTTCCAATCCCTCCGCAGGATCCCCAAAGCGAAGGTGCCTCTGGCGTTTTGCCTCTGCCAGTTGGGGGACCTGAGGAGGTATTATGCTGATTTTCCTGGAATGATTATTGCTTCCGTGTCAGAGACCCATCTCTTTGTGCTGAACGCATAACAGAGGTGTTAGTATCTGGCATGGAGGCGTACATTCCTCATTCTTTTTCTCAACCTAAACCTTCTAAACCTTGGTTTAACTCAGCCTGTTCTCGTGCTATACATGATAGAGAGGTTGCCCACAAAAGGTACTTGAGCCTTCCATCTCCTGAATCTCATGCACTTTATATCTCATGCCAAGTCTGTTCTTCAACTTGCCAAACACTCTTTCATAAATAGGAAATGTCAAAATCTTTCAAACTCAAACTCTCCTCGTGACTTCTGGCATCTAGCCAAAAACATCTCAAATAACTTCACTTCTTCATCTTTCCCTCCTTTATTTCATCCTGATGGCACCACTGCCATCTCTTCTGTCTCTAAAGCTGAACTCTTTTCTCAAACCTTTGCTCACAACTCCACCTTGGACGATTCTGGGCTTGTCCCTCCTCTCCTCCTCCCTCTGACTATTTCATGTCTACAATCAAAATTCTTCGTAATGATGTTTTCCATGCCCTTGCTGGCCTAAACCCTCGGAAGGCTTATGGACCTGATGGGGTCCCTCCTATTGTTCTCAAAACTGTGCTTCTGTGCTTGCACCTTGCCTGGCCAAACTCTTCCAACTTTGTCTATCGACTTCTACCTTTCCTTCCTGCTGGAAGTTCGCCTACATTCAGCCTGTTCCTAAAAAGGGTGACCGTTCTAACCCCTCAAACTACCGTCCTATAGCTTTAATCTCCTGCTTGTCTAAAGTTTTGAATCTATCCTGAATAGGAAGATTCTCAAACATCTGTCACTTCACAATCTTCTGTCTGATCGCCAGTATGGCTTCCGTCAAGGTCGCTCTACTGGTGATCTTCTGGCTTTCCTTACTGAGTCTTGGTCATCCTTTTTCAGAGATTTCGATGAAACTTTTGCTGTTGCGTTAGACATATCAAAAGCTTTTGATAGCGTCTGGTATAAAACTTTGATTTCAAAACTGCCCTCTTACGGCTTCTATCCTTCTCTCTGCAACCTTATCTCATGTTTCCTTTCCGACCGCTCTATTGCTGCTGTGGTAAACGGCTACTGTTCTTCTCTTAAACCTATTAATAGTAGTGTTCCTCAGGGTTCTATCCTGTCACCCACTCTCTTTCTATTATTCATTAATGACCTTCTTAGCCAAACTTCTTGCCCTATCCACTCCTACGCTGATGATACCACCCAACATCTTTCCACGTTTTTTCAGAGACGTCCAACCCTTCAGGAAATTAACAGATCACGCGAGGGACGCCACAGAACGCCTGACTTCCGATCTTTCTATGATTTCCGATTGGGGCAGAGAAAATCTAGTAGTTTTCAATGCCTCAAAAACTCAATTCCTCCATCTATCAACTCGAGACAACCTTCCAGACAACTATCCCCTCTTCTTCAATGACACTCAACTGTCTCCCTCTTCCACAATGATTATCCTCGGTCTGTCCTTTGCTTCACATCTCATCTCTTGCTAAAACAGCTTCTATGAAATTAGGTGTTCTGAGGCGTCTCCGCCAGTTTTTCTCGCCCCTCCGCCTGCTTACTCTGTATAAGGGCCTTATCCATCCCTGTATGGAGTACTCTTCGCATGTTTGGGGGGACTCCAGTCACACAGCTTTGCTTGATAGGGTGGAATCGAAAGCTTTTCGTCTCATCAACTCCCCTCCTCTGACTAACTGTCTTCAGTCTCTTTCTCACCGCCGAAATGTTGCATCCCTTTCTATATTTTATCGCTATTTTCATGGTAACTGTTCTACTGATCTTGCTGACTGCATGCCTCCCCTCCTCCTGCGGCCACGCTGCACAAGGCTTTCTTCTTCCTCTCTTCCCTATTCTGTCCAACTCTCTAATGCAAGAGTTAACCAATACGCTCAATCATTCATCCCTTTCACTGGTAAACTCTGGAACTCCCTCCCTGCATCTGTATTTCCGAATTCCTACAACTTGTCTACTTTTAAGAGGGAGGTATCGAGGCATTTGCTCCCCTAATTCTGGCTGATGGTTTTGGCACTTTTTGTACTCTTTGGAGAACCAGCACTCAAGTGGGCTTTTTTCTAACTTTCTTTGTTTTGCCCTTGGCTGGCCCTCTTCCCTACGTTAAAAAAAAAAAAAAAAAAAAAAAAAAAATATATATATATATATATATATATATATATATATATATATATATATATATATATATATATATATATATATATATATATATATATATATATATATATATATATATATATATATATATATATATATATATATATATATATATATATATATATATATATATATATATATATATATATATATATATATATATATATATATATATATATATATATATATATATATATATATATATATATATATATATATATATATATATATATATATATATATATATATATATATATATATATATATATATATATATATATATATATATATATATATATATATATATATATATATATATATATATATATATATATATATATATATATATATATATATATATATATATATATATATATATATATATATATATATATATATATATATATATATATATATATATATATATATATATATATATATATATATATATATATATATATATATATATATATATATATATATATATATATATATATATATATATATATATATATATATATATATATATATATATATATAACATAACATAACTTAACATAGAAGAATTGAATTGGAGTGAAAGGAGCCGAGGTAAACAAGTGATTGGGGCAACACAACCCGGCACATACATGTTAACTTTCCCTCCCAGCGCCTGAGCCGTTGTCAGTTCCCCATGCTTGAAGGCATGAGCAACACTGAAATGTTATACTTACCACGTTAAAATGTCGTAAACACTGGAGTCTGTACATATGATACATGTGCTGAACGAGTGGAGACTTCACTGACCTTTCTGTGAACATCAACAAAACAAAACCCAAAATTCACCGTAGTAAGGGAGCCCCAACGCACTCATTTACAAATGCCATTATCTCTTCTTTACGATGATGGCCACTATTTTCCATTTACAAGGAAACATTTTGACATATTATCGAATTTTTAACATAAGTTTTAACCGCATCTGAGTCATGAATAACACTGGTGTCTCCTGCTGGGGAGGGGTATGAGACACCAACAATTATTACAGGAACCTTTAGTGTTTAGTGTTAGGTTATACCAAAACCATTGTTTAAAAAACAGGACGCACCAAGAAACAGTCACATTGGTATTAATAATTACTAACACCACATTTAAAAAATCGGTTGCATAACTAGAGGAAGAAGAGATAAACTAGAAGCTAGATGTTGGTATGAATGTAGGTTCCTTAATAGATTGGGATAGTCCAACAGAGCTGAAGCAATTGAGGAGAGGTATATCACTAATTATATATCATTAGCTCCCCACTTAGTATGAAGGTTAGTCACCATAGACTATTAATTCCCCATCATTTCCAAAATAAATGATAAAGTCAATAAGACTAGTATTATCAGTTGCAGTATAAAAAGGTCTGTAGGCGACCACAGCATAAACCTTGAAGACAGCAAGAAAAATAACATAAATATCCAGATACCTTATGCTTCATAAGTAATCCTGTAGCATCAGTTGTGGATATTGCCAAGAGTTAGGGATAGAAGAAGGCCATGTTTGTTATTGCAAAAGTAGCAGTGTTATTGTTAAGAAGGCCATTAATGTAGTGTATTTTGTTTAAGCAAACAATTAACAGTAGCAAGAATACAGTGAAGAATTAGACATGAATTCTTTTAGAAGTGGAAGTTAGGTAGAGGAAATCTGCTTGTTGAGAAGGTAGGCCTCCTGTAATGCATGGATGGGGGGAGAATAGCCCCATTGGAGTGAGGTATGTTGATGCTAAACAGGTAGGGTCATCCTTTAACCATCCACTTACTACACACTTAGAAGTAAAAATAGTTATCATCTAGCAGCGAGTGACAGACTTATAATTGCTAATCTCGCGAGAGGGACGGTTCTCAAGATTGCTAGGAAGAAAGACATCAATTTTCCCTTTACATGTTAATACTACTGCACCAAGAAAGTCAAAATTTTGTCTCATATGATACATTCATTCTACTGTCGAAATACTTCCAAAAAAATTGTTTTGTAGCCAAGGTTTTGTAAAATATGGAAGTGGGAGGTGCCTTGTGACTCGAGGATGTTTAGTCCGCTTTGCTCGGATCGACTGCGTCTTATATTTTGCCTTATTGCATGTTTATTTGGGTTACGTCTATGTTTTCTTTCAGCCAAAGTTGTAGGAGACCTAATTCTACTGATGTGTGTTACCACGATCACTATGTGTCATTAAGTAATTAAGAAACACGACATTTAAGTGAGATTTTCAGTGCGGATATGAGCATTGTCCCATTGGAGGTGAAGAACTGACCGATTTTGACCAATAAACTAGTAAACAGTGAATATTTCTCACTGAAAATTTATTTGGAGCAGCATGAATCATCCTTTTTCTTTACCCCACCAAAAGAAGTGTGAAACTCGCCGTATTCATAAAAAAAAAAAAAAAAAATGAAAGCGCGTGATGGTATGCCGGTGTCGTGCGGAACTGTGCCTGTCAGAGCTATTTGGTGGCTTCTAACATTCGATAAATAATACATTATAAGACTATTGATGTGTTATATACGCTCATAATGACAATTCATGATCGTGCTTACTCAGTGATGATTAGTTTCCCAACTCAGTGCGGCCAAACAATGCATAAGGGGAATGCACTGTGCATACCCCACTGAATGGGTCACCAACCTATCGCTGGCACCCACTGTCGCCATCTCCACATAATGGGGTTTAGCTATCAGCGAAGTCCACCGCCCGTCTTATAGAAGACCAGCAGCCCCACTGCATCACCCGCCACGTCATCCAATGCACTGCTGCCACAGTGCATTGGATGACATTGGATTGGATGCCGAGTGGAATCCAACACTTCACCCAATGAGAAAAAGCCCAAAGAAGCACAGACAATTCAGGGCAGAGGGGCCGCAGAGCCTTGTGTATTCCCTTCTGCCCAATAGAAGCGTGTTGCCTGCCTCCCTCGACCAGAGGAAGGTAGCCTCCATCCTCTTCAAGGACACTCTGGTGTCTTCATCGCATGCATGAATGAAGAAAGATGAACCCGTACATAGCCTGAGAGACTCATGCTGTCAGAACACTCGGGACACTGTGTGAGGCGTGGCGCACACAGACTGCTGCTGCTGCTGCTGCTCCTACGCTGAAAGCACATCTGATGTTTCTTTACTCCTACTCAATTAACAATGTTTAATTAGTTACAACATATATTTAACTCTAACGCTATTACTCATCTGAATAATCATTTATTTACAATGTATGTTTAGCTGTAACGTTGTTATTCATCTGAATAATCATGTTGCTGGTTCGTGGAAACTGTTTACACGAATTATTCACATTTGTTAGCGCATTCATTTCAAAACTGGTTTGTATGTACTTTCTATGAATGAAAAAAGACATTCATTAAAAAAAAAACATGAAAAAAGAAGCCACATTAAGAAATTTTTCCACACC
Organism: Portunus trituberculatus; assembly: GCF_017591435.1. Classification (NCBI taxonomy): domain Eukaryota; kingdom Metazoa; phylum Arthropoda; class Malacostraca; order Decapoda; family Portunidae; genus Portunus; species Portunus trituberculatus. Next base: position 252,686 of record NC_059256.1, on the reverse strand, counting down.
TGTGTCTGCAATTTGATAAAATCAACCCAAATAAGACACAACATTGGTGAAGTGATGAATGGGTCTTGATTAGTCACACAAGAGAGGCTGGATAGAGGAAAAATAACTGAAGTGTTAAGATAATGGAGTGTTAGGAATGGAAATAGACAGGTGGACAGATAACAGGACAGGTGGGCGGGACGCGAATTTTTTTTTTTTTCTAAACGATTTGGAGTGTGGGGGCAGGGCTTAAGTGATGCGTGTGTAGAGTAAACGAATTTTATGGTTAACTTAATGATAATATTCTATTAACAATCACACACGCTCTCTCTCTCTCTCTCTCTCTCTCTCTCTCTCTCTCTCTCTCTCTCTCTCTCTCTCTCTCTCTCTCTCTCTCTCTCTCTCTCTCTCTCTCTCTCTTGATTATGGAATGTACACATATCTATAACTAAATGAAGGGTTCTTAACTTTGGGGTAGACGTATCTCCTGTGGTAGACTACTGGGGAGGAATTCTGTGGATACGTGACAGGTAATACAATAGTCACTCTTGCTAGTTTTCTATAGATCGCGTCGTTTCTCACGCGTACGAAACAGGTACCGCCATCACAAGCACGACTGTTAACACGCAGATATCAAAAGATTTACTTCTCTCGTGTGTCATACTTTGAGGGTATGTTTCAAACACTCTTACTTTATATCTTATGTGTAGCCTACTCATTATGTTCATAGTCACAGTATTAAGAGTTCCACTCCACAAGAAGTCTCAATGTAATAGCGTTTTGTGTGGAGTTTGGTGGTCATGAATGACACATCACCTCAGTTATTTAGTTTGAATCTTTTGTGCACAATAATACCTACTTCTGCACCCGAGCTTTAGCAAACCAATCTGCATTCTTTCTGCCTGTATAATATATGTAGCTATACATTCACGTGTAATTTTATTTATCACATTTGTAAGTATGCTGGACTAAAATGCCTGAAACCAATTTTAGGTTTCGAACATGGAGAATTGTTAAATCAAGAGCAGGTATCGTTATCACAAATAAGACATCAGAAAATTTCCTTCTCTTGTGTGCCATGCCTTGAAAGGTGTTTCAAACAATTTTACCTTATTTCTGAAATGTGCTTATTAAGTTTATTAGTCATCATATAAGAGATCCATTCCAAGTGGTTGGTTATATATATATATATATATATATATATATATATATATATATATATATATATATATATATTTTTTTTTTTTTTTTTTTTCTGTCACATCGTATGTATTTGGTTATAAGTAATATACCCAACCAAAACTTATTATCCAAATCATGTAAATCAGACTGATTAAAACAACTTTTGAAGTGATAGCAGAGGCAAATCTAGGGGGTGGGGGTTCAACCCCTCCCCTCTCAGCAAATCCTTTGATGGTAAAATGCCACATGATTTTTGGCAAGGGGAAATGTGTTATTTCAAAGAGAGAGAGAGAGAGAGAGAGAGAGAGAGAGAGAGAGATAACATGGTAGGCTTGTAGATGGTGAAGTAGAAGTGGCTGGACACGAGTATGGAAGAATCATCTACATTTTTTTAAGGAATGAGAGTCCGAACACCACTGAGGAAGCTAAGTACTGTATCAAGTATGGGTGTGGGAGCAGGTGTAGAAAGTGAGCTTGTGTGCAGAAAGACATTGTGAGAGCAAAAGTAGAGAAAATATTTTGGTTATGATCTTGTAAAACTGTAGGTACTGATGGAACAACTCCATAAATATTTAAGTACTGTATAGAGGAAACAGTGGTAGAGTGGATGTTCCTGATGTGTAAACTTGTTTGGTGGCAGAAAGTTTCATAGGAGTGGAGGAAGGCAATAAGAGAGAGAGAGAGAGAGAGAGAGAGAGAGAGAGAGAGAGAGAGAGCGTGTGATTGTTAATTAATAAAATATGCAGCGTGGCCCCTGTTCACCTAACAGCAAGTACAAGATGTAATTCGAGGAGTTGAGGCCTCGTTGTGCAGCTATGTAGTGTAGTGTGGTCTCAATTCTACCTGAAGATTTGTCCATGAACTCTGACCTTGCTCCGTAATGGGAAAGACTGGCTGGGTCACCAGCAGACGACCGTCAATAATAACATGCATACGTCTAGCAGAAAGCAAGCTGGCGCGAGCACACACACACACACACACACACACACACACATAGTGAACTAGCGTTCCCAGACGTACGATAATTATCGTACATTTGCGATGATTAAGCATATTACAAGATAAAAAATAATGATACGATAATCTGCAAATTTGTACAACAATTTACGCTTTTCATATATATATATATATATATATATATATATATATATATATATATATATATAGAGAGAGAGAGAGAGAGAGAGAGAGAGAGAGAGAGAGAGAGAGAGAGAGAGAGAGAGAGAGAGAGATGGGGTTGGCAAGTGTCAGGAGGAGGGATAGAATGAGGAGGTGGGGGGACGCACTACACTATCAGTTCCTGTATTGTTGGAAGATTGGGATAAGTGAGGCGTCGGGAGGTCTGAAGTTTTCAGAGGGATCTTTGGATGAGCTGCCGTTGTTTACCGTGTCACACTTCACAGAAAAGAAATAAACGCAGTGCCGTGGATGATGAGAGCATAATATTTTGTTGAAGTGACCCCAAGTAGACAGGAGAGTGTTTATGTACGATAATCTATCTTAAAATACGATAATTTGTCACGGGTGTGTACGATAACTGGGAACGCTGACTCATACACAGTTTTCTTGGTATGCACTGACAGTAGGTTGGATAATTTGACACAGGCTGCAAGTTGTCTTCAATACTACACTGGTGTGGATGCGTGTGTGTGGTGTTATGTAAGGGAAGCAGATGAGCTGAAGGCTGAAACAGTTTTGGGTGAGTAGAGAGAGAGAGAGAGAGAGAGAGAGAGAGAGAGAGAGAGAGAGAGTTAGAATTTATAGTTAGAATTTATAGTTAGAATATAGTTTTAGTCCTGGAGCTTACCTTGTCACAGATATTTTATTGTGTGTTATACTGTATGTGTGTTATAACTGTAACTTTGAATGATTTGGATCCACAATTGTTTCAATTTGTATGTATCATTACAAATTGACGAAATAAAGTATATACTTATTATTATAATTTTATTATTATTATTATTATTATTATTATTATTATTATAAAGGCAACGTTAATGATGAAAATGTTATTTAGAGCTAAGTAAGTAGAATTGATATTAGCATGAATGATAATGATAAAAGGTTTAGTATTGTTGATTATTTTAAATATTATCATCAGTATTACTCACCTTGGTGTTGCTGCTATGTTCTTTATTATCTATCGTTATTACTACTACTACTACTACCACTACAGCTATTATTATTATTATTATTATTATTATTATTATTATTATTATTATTATTATTATTACTATTATTATTGTTGTTATTATTATCATTATTATTATTACTATTATTATTATTATTATTATTATTATTATTAGTAGTAGTAGTAGTAGTAGTAGTATCATCATCATTATTGTTGTTGGTGTTGGGCGCAACTAAACCGTCCACGTCGCTTTGTGGAGCGAATGATTCGTGCGTCTGGCAGGGCAGGTCTTTACTTCCCGTCTCGTCATGGTGGGACACTTCATGCCACAAGGGCAGGGATGGGCGGCAGCGAGATCCTCCCCTCCCCCCCCAGCCTGAGTCAAGGCCTCTCTTATCTCTGCTTTTTGCCTGCCACTGCATGTAACACCTCTGTATCCCGCGCTCACTTACCACACTGGGACACTGTTCGTAATACTTGTGCCATTGCCGCTGTTACAACAAAAACAGGAACAACAACAACAAAAACATACTACTACTACTATTAATATTGCTATTACTACTACTATTTCTAGTACTACTACTACTACTGCTGGTGCTGCTGCTGCTACTGCTTCTACTGCTTCTACTGCTTCTTCTACTGCTACTACTACTGCTACTACTACTACTACTACTACTACTACTACTACTACTACTACTACTACTACTACTAGGATTTGTCCTCAGTTCTTAGAGTCACGGTTAATCATCAACAAATGTCAGAGAAAGAATTGCCTTTGCTCGACCCTCTAATGCTGATTATGATCAGTGAAACAAACCACGAGTGAGTCATTAGATGTTATTGAGAATTCCAAATACCAAAAAGACCATGCAAAATCATTCATTACAATTTTTATATTCGATAATTTATTTATTTGCTTATATATATTATTAATATGGTTTTTTTTTATATCGTCTAAGGGAATGAAGGAATATAAAAAAATAATGTGTTCTTAACTGCTGAAGCATATACCGTCTATCTTAAATGACAGCAAAGTTTGTGTTCCTGGGTTTTCTATGACCAGTCACCACAAAAATCATTATAACAAGATGTTTTAGACTAAGGAGAGATATATCATGGTTCTCAACTATTTGGAATTAATGAGAAAATTGTACTGATGGGTATATATGAGAAATTCAAGAACTACCGTGTTATATATCTTTGGAGTATGTGGGAAAAGATTAAAAAAAAATAAAAGAACATAAGAAAAGGCGGAAGCTGCAAGAGTCCGCCGTGCCTACAAGTGGCAGTCCCTGTGTGATTAAAGCTATATAATTCCATCTATCATCCCCATCCATCTAATCTTCGTTTAAAGCTTCCTTTTGAATCACCCCTGACTTCAAGACCGCTGTGACCGTTCTATTAGATCATATACAACCACTCTGTTTGAAAACCAGTTTCTTCCCATTTCTTTCCTAGACATGATTTTTTCAAGCTTAAACCCAATATGATAGAGAGAGAGAGAGAGAGAGAGAGAGAGAGAGAGAGCAGAGCACTATTTATTGCAAAAGTGGGCAAACTTCAGTGCTGAGCAAAAAACAAAACAAAACAAAAATCACAATCTTATAGGACAGCATATTACATTAACCCAAATTTTAAATATTTAAGATACAAAGTAAAAGGCTTTTATAGAAAAAAGCCGGTCTCTCACGCATGTGTACACCTGCGGGAAGAAAAGCTAATGCTCACAACATTATTTGGCGTTGTTTATTGACTTTCTCTTTCAAATTTGCTAACATTTGTCGGACCGTATGAGATCGTCTGGTGGGCCGCAGGAGGCTAGCAGGCCGTAGTTTGCTGACACATTATCATTATTATCTTTACACAATCTCAATCTTATCAACCAGCGTATCTCTTCTTTTGACGTACTTGACTTGAGGGGACAGGAACCTTACAAGCAGGCTATTTGTACTGTCTATCCAGATGTGGAACGCTTATAATGTTGAAAGACACGCTCATGTTGTGTGTAATATGTATATGATCTAATAGAATGGAGTGCATCAGGAACAACCGTTTCCAACAGAGACATCTTGTTTCCGAGTTTTTAGGGCCAGCATCATAGTCTTCCACTTGATTCCATTATACCTTTTAACCTGACCCATCTTGAATTGTATGGTGTTATACGATAATTGTATGGTGTTAAACATGAATTCTTTTAGCTCATCAGACATTAAAGATGTTTCTCTGTCGCATTCAGTGAATATATGCCGGCATATCAAGTCTATATAGAAAACAGCTGCATCAGTTCACTGTACCAGGAGTCATGTAACTAGGAAATGCAAAAGGGAACCTTGAGAATTTGACTATAAAAGTAAGTATGTAACTATTTCTTGAGTGGGATGGAAGAGGACATTTAAAATCCATGTTGAGTCTCTCATAAGGTTATTTTGCTTTAATGAATGATCCTGATTAAGTCTTGAAAAATTGAAGTTTCAGCTCGGAGCACGTAGTATTCACGTTCTTCACTTCTTCCACAGAATAAGGCAGATTTCGAATTCTGACAATATTACCCATTCATGATACTCCAAGGTGATGTAGGTTCTTGTGTAATTTTCTTAATCTGTTAGTACTAGAAGAGCCACACATATAAGAATGCATCCGTAGATATGTTCTTTGTACTTGGTTGTTATATAATATCATAATTATAAAAAGAGAGTTCAATATGACAATTTCCTATTTTGTCAATCATTGTTAATATTGTCAATTGACTTAAAGCTCAACGTAAATACTTCACTGCATTGATTTGTGATGAGTCATATATGGTGTCCAATAAGATATTGCCACCACTTTCTCAGACCTTCAACAATGACATCTTCCTTTTCTAATGATGAGTGGTTCTGTTTATTGTTTGAGAGAGTCCGAGAGAAGGAAGTCACTGGACGATCATTTTTTAGTTAGGATAGCATGGTCCAAAGTATTTCTTTCTACAGTGAATGGAGTTTTAGGCGTCAAAAAACTTTGGTGGTGCCGTAGATAAGGGAAAGCCATCAACATGAGATATAGACTATCTTTTCTGAAACCTGAGGTATCAATTGGGAATAGTGAGCAAGCTTTCTCACTACTTTCCGTAGTGAAACAGTGTCTTTTAGTAGTGAAACTTTTTAAGTAAATCAAGGCATTATGAGTAAAATCTGATTTTTCCATCCTTTGTTTGAATATCCAAGTAGATTTATAGAGCGAAGGCAAAAGTCATATTTGTCATGATTTAGGGTCAGGTTATACTTATTGGCAACATCCATAAAGTGTTTCAGATTTCCTTCATGATCTTCAGATTCACCGCACACTGTTATATTACCTAAAGAAAAGGTATCCTTCATATTACCTTTTTCAAGGATTTCATCAATATTTTTTTGAAAGCTAGGTACTCTTTATCACTCTGAAGTATTCAGAATATTGTTAATTTCATATAGCTTTTTCTCAGCTTGAAGTTTTTTTTTTATTTATTATTTTTTTTTTTAGGCATACTGAAAATGATATGTGGGAAGCACTGTTAAGCTTTCGCCCATTAGTGGCACAGGCAATTTTATTTATAGTGGTACCCATATTAGGGCCCATATCGCCACCCAAGCGCATCTTCGATGTAACCACCTAGAACCTAGGTATCATGGTGACATGTAACTTTATATTCCTCTAGAATTGGCATAGCTTCGAAGCAGTATGTAGTGGAATTCGAACCTACACGTGGACGTCTGCCTGATAACACGCTCACCACCTTATTCACTACGCCACCGCCTCCCAGGTCTAGTGTTTTTATTTTCAAGTAAACTATCCCATTGATGAATGCATCTCTGATTTGCCTCCACAGCAGCCACCGCTTTAAACTGACAGTCTTTAGCAAAACGTTTTAATACTAGAAAGTAATCTATTGATACACCAGATTCATGAAACCTTGTTTGAAAAAAATGCCTGGAAAATATTTCATTCTCTAGTTTCATATATAAATAGGTTAGTGCTTCCTTGGAAGAGACCAGTTACTACATTTTTCAATTAGCCATTCGCCCCTCTACCCAGCTTTGATAAAAAGATTTCCACGCCATAATTGCTATGGACCTCCACCAGAGTTTCCTCTCCAAAGCTTTCTAAAGACAACTCTCCTCCTTCACACAAAACTACATGTACACACTACACACACACCCTTCACTTAAAAAGAAAAAAAAAATAGCTACTCAAAAACCAACCTTGAGTCCCGTTCTGGTTAGCGGACTATATATATCCCCTCGTTGGACTGCTCTCTCAGTGTCGACCCAAAATGTCTTGACAACTTAAACTTTTCCTCAATAACTTCTGCAACATTTGCGATCTTGGATCTAATTTTCAATCTGGAACACCACTTCTCCTCTACTAAACTTTATTTTATCTCACCGAAACACAGCTGTCTGAGTAAACTGACAGTAGTCCCATCTCTGTTCCCTCCTACTTTCTCTATTCTCATTTTCGTTCCGAAGCTGAATGTTGCGTTTATGTCCCTAACAGTTTGACTTATTCTCGTGCCCACGTTTTTTTTTTTTTTTTTTTTTTATCCGAGTTTCTACCATCTGATTTTGACTTACTCTCTAAGTAAATTTCTCTCTGCTATCTATTTCTTTCCTATCTTCTCTGACTATGGTAAATTCTTTGACCATTTAACTTCTAAAGTAGAACACATTTTGTCCCTCTATTCATTCATGGAGATCTCTATCCTTGGATATTTCAATGTTCATCACCAGCTTTGGCTTTCCTCTCCCTTCACTGACCTTCATGGTGAGCTAGTCTTCTACTTTGTTATCCTCCATGACTTATAGCAACTGATGCAATACTCTACTCGTATTCCTAACCGACTTGGAGACATGCCCAACATTCTTAATTTTTTCCTTACCTCTCATCCTTCTGCTCATGTTCATACCCTCTTTTCTCTGTTGGGCTCCACCGATAACAATCTCATATTTGTATCTTGTGCGATTTTTCCTATTCCTCCTCAGGATCTCTCTAAGCAGAGGTGTCTCTGGCGTTTTGCCTTTGCCAGTACAGGGGACCTGAACAATTATTATGATGATTTTCCCTTGAATGATTGCTGTGTTTGTGTCAGAGACCCATTTCTGTATACTGAACGCATATCAGAGGTGATAGTGTCTGGCTGGCAGCGGTTTTTTTAAAATGTTCTAAACTCTCAACATTCTTGATCTTTTCCTTACCTTTAATCCTTCTGTTTATGCTGTTACCCTATCTTTTCCGTTGGGCTCCTCCGATCACAATTTTATTTTTGCATCTAGCTCTATTGTTCCAATTCCTCCTCAGGATCCCCTAGGGAGGTATTATGCTGATTTTTCCCGAGAATAATTACCGTTTTCGTGTCAGAACGCATAACGGAGGTGATAGTGCCTATCATGGAGGCGTACATTCCTCTTTTTTTTTTTTTCAATCTAAATCTTCTAAACCTTTGTTTAACACAGCCTGTTCTCGTGTTATACATGATAGAGGTTGCCCACAAAAAGTACTTGAGCCTGGATGGTATTCTTCTTTGTTTGTGTTATGTGATGTTATGATTTGGGTGAACAATTTTATACCTCTGTAATTGATGGTGTTTGCTTCATGGCGTGTACAAAATTTTATCTTTAGCATTCCGGCTTTTTGAATAATTATCAGCTCATCAATCTTTACATTATTATTATTAGTCGTTCATCCTGCGGGCAAGGAGGATTCCGGCTGATATTTGCTCCTAGGCTTCGAGAAACTCGAAGCCGATATTTTAAGGTTAACTGTTGCTTGAGGGGGTGGTATGTGCGACACGGTCTTTATCGCTGGCTAAACAAACGATAATATAAGGACCAGACTTAAAGCTTTTGTATGTTTACTTGGGTACATATGAAAAAGCATGTTGCCGAGATCGACTGGGAGGGTAGGAGTTTTTATCTTATATCTTACAGTACAGTCAGGTGGGCGTGGAACAGCCATCTTGGTAACAGTGCTCCGGCTTTTAAGTGGCACTAATCAAGACGCAAAAACAAATCCAGGAAACAGACACTATATATATGAGGATGAAAGGAAAAGTTTTGTTTAATTACTCACGCACACAGGGGACAGCGATGGTCGGTGGCAAAGGATAATCCTCTAAAAAACACGAGTCACTGAGTAATTTACCGAAAACACCTATTTTTGAGCGGCGCGGATACGTTCTAGTGGCAACAAGGTTCAGAGAGAACGAGTGTGCTTTCTACCCATCTGGGGGTGGGGAGGACAGTGGGGCTGAAAGAAGAATTCGAAGAGTAAAAGATGAAGATTGTGTAAAGATATGAAGGAAGTGGTAGAAAAAGAGTAGCCGTCCTGTTGATTGATGTTATACTATTGCATTATTTTTGGGATTAAGTGTAATTATTGTTATTATTATTATTTCTTCTTATACAAGAGCTAATAGTTATAATAATATATTTTTTCCCCTTTTTTTTCTTTTCTTTTTATTTAACTTGTGTATAGAGGTGTCGGTGCTTGTGGTGATATTTTAGTAATTGGCTTCTTAAACCAAGTGTGTTCTGCTGCTTGTTCATGTTCATGTATTGTGTTTGTATATGACTGTGGTGTCTCTGAGGATATTTATCATTTTGTGTTTTATATGATTCCCTCTTGTGTGAAGTGTTACATTGACTTGTTCTCCTTTAGCGAGTGTGTAGGTCTTCTGTGTTTTTGGTGTAAGGGTATTTATGATTTTGATAGTGCATTTAGAGTATAAGCTGGGAAGTAAGTATTGGGAGCTCACACGCTATTACCAGGAGTAGTGTGATGTTTGTCTCGAGTGAGTTGAATCTTTTGATGGTGTGTAACATTATTTGTCCTTTATTTGTTTTGTCTGTCGTTTCCGGTATCCAGTAGTGCCTAGAATGTGCCCCAGTATTTTGGCTTCTTTTGTGTATTGAATAATGTTGCCCTCTAGGATGACTGGTTCCATTTTTTTTATTGTTATTGGTAGTAATTGTTTGGTACGTAGATGTGTTGACACCATCATCGCCGAGGAACAGGGAAACACAATGGCAACGAGCAACGTGTATACTTTTGCTAGACAACAAGGTGCAGCAGGTGTGAGTACAGGGAGCTGTGCGTGGTGGAGGCACACTTGCCGTGCTCAAGTTTTCCTAAACCAAGTAACCGCAAGTATACAGCCCGAGGGAAGGCAGACAATCATTACCTCTCTACAGGCAAAGGGCATCATTCACACGTGAAACAAGGTAACCGAACAATCATTCACTCTTCTCTTTCACGCTGCTATCATACACCTCCCCTGAGATGACAGGGTTGTCCGGAACATCACGGTCGTCTTCTTCCTCGTCTGCGTAGGTAGGCGTACCCCAGCAAACTGCTAATCGGTCGGGTTCTCTGCGGTGCCGAGTGCTGCGACGAAGAGGCGGGGAAGCTGATAGATGCTGGTCAGCCAGTAGTTTCCTTGGTTCTGGCTGATCCACTGGGGGAATGTTTTCCCCCACAACATTTGGCGGGGACTGGCCGCTTCTGCATGACCATTTGCACGGGCGTTGTACGGCGAAGTGATCCTGTGCTCTACCCCCCACCGAGCCAGGAAGCGTCGAAGAGTAGAAGACGCAAACTGAGGTCCACCATCACTCATCAACACCCGTGGAACACCTGTGGCTGCAAAAAAATTCCTCAACTCACAAGTAAGATGGTGAGCATTAGCAGATCGTGGACAGGATGATACACAAGGCCAACCAGATTTCCTGTCTATGTATACAAGAAATGTGCGACCAGCCAAGTGAAAATAGTCTGCCGAGACCGACTCAAACACGCGAGTTGGTGGGTCGTCGTGCTGCCAGAGGGGCTCGTTGGCTTGGCGCGGTAGGAGTGCTCGGCATTCTCGGCATGAGGAGACAACTTGTGCTATGTCACGTTCTATACCTGGCCAGTATACGGTTTGCCGGGCCCGTCGCTTAGTACGGGCGATGCCTTGATGACTGTCGTGTAGCCTTTGCAAAGTTTCTCGCCGTAAGCCTTTGGGGATGAACAACGAGGTCATCATCGACTGCAAATTGGTCGCGTATCTTCCAATATGGTCTCAAATCATCAACAAGCTCTTGCTTATGTTCAGGGAATCCTGTTAGTATAGCTGTGCGCAATGCGCTATATTCAGGGTCTCTTACAGCAGAAGCACGCACCTTTTCCAAAGTCTTATCTCGAAGTGGCATGAGGCTGGTTCCTTCCTGCGTAACAGCATTGACAGAGGCGATGACTAAAGCGTGCAGCAGGTCCTCGTCATCACTTGCAGCCTTATCCTCCTCGTTAGGTGCCTGTACGGGGAAAGTGCATCAGGAATATTATGTTCTTTGCCTTTCTGCCAACTGGTGGTAAAGGTGTATGCTGTTAATTTCTCACGCATGCGTTGCAACCTAGGGTTTTCTATCTCACCGAGAAGTTTTGAGTTTAAAATAGGTACCAAAGGTCGATGGTCAACAACAATGCTGAAATGAGGTAAACCCTTCAAAAAAGCTCCACATTTTCTTACAGCCCATAGGACGGCTGCCATCTCAATTTCTATCACTGCATACCGTGTTTCCACATCTGATAAGAACCGTGAACCACATTGAACCAGCTTCCAGTCTTTACCGTGCAGTTGTAGTAATGCGAAGCCCATTCCCTGTGTCTTGGATGCATCAGTCTGCAGCATGGTGGGGAGTAACGCGTCGAAATGAGAGAGCACGGGCGGTGCCATCAGCAACTCCTTCACCTCCTCAAACGCGATGTCATGCTGTGAAGTCCAGCACCAAACATTACGCGGCCTCAGCAGATCTCGTAGCGGTTGGGCAGCTTTGGCGAGGCTGGAAGTAAAGTTTCCTAACTGGTTAGACAAACCAAGGAATGATCTCAGATCGGTAATGTTTTGTGGGCGGGGAAAGTTGGCAATGGCAGCTACTTTTTTCTCGTCCACAGTATACCCACTGCGTGACACAGAGTAGCCACAGTAGTCAACACGCGGCTGGGCAAAGTTGAACTTATGTTTGTTCAGAGTTATTCCAGCTTTATCACAGCGCTGAACAATGTCAATTACATGCGCCAGATGTTGTTTATATGAACCATCATACGCCAGAATGTCGTCAACTATCTTGATCGTCTGTGGTATGTCACCCAGGGCTGCATCACCGCGCCGATTATATTCGTCGCCTGACGAGACCAAACCCATGGGTGCACGCTTAAACTTAAAGCGTCCCCACGGAGTGAGAAAGGTCGTGAGATCTTGGTCCGCCTCGGCTATCTTGATTTGGTGGTAACCCATCTTTGCGTCACACGTAGTGAACCATCTCGATCCAGTCCCCATCGAAGCAATGACGTCATGCGGGGATGGTATAGGGTAGGCTGGCCTGCGAACATACTTGTTAAGTCTTGTGAAGTCTACACATAATCTCACTCCGCCTGATTTCTTTCGCACAGGTACAATTGGATGACACCAATCTGTAGGGTGATTTACCTTAACAATAATGTCCAGGTCCAGAAGTTCATCAAGCTGGGTCTTGATATCATCTCTCCAGCTGAACGGAATGGTCCGGGCAGCAGTCACAGCGAAGGGTCGAGCGTCCTCAGTCAGCTGAATACGCATAGCGTCTCCATCCATCTCCCTCAAGGTCTGTGAAGCACCGAAAACTTGCGGGAAAGCATGGATAATGGCTGCGGCATGTTGTGCTCTTTCCGTCGCTGAAGGCTCGTAGTTATGTCTCCACTGGGGTAGTGGGTCTGCTGCTGTAACACACTCCTGCTGATGTGAACGACATGTACCGTGTTCAACTGCTCGAATCTGAGTAGGAAAGTTAGGTGGTAACAATCCTAAAGCTATTGAGTCGTACCAACTCAGTAGTGCCCCTTTCAGCTTGTCAACAACAATCACTTCTGTGGAGGTTTTCCTGTCACCTAATTCCAAATTAGAGGTGAACTTACCCAAACAAGCGAGTTGTTGTTGGCCGGCGCCGTATAAAACTTCGCCCGTCACTGCTTCAAGCAAAGCCTGCTTGATCCCAGCAGCCTTGGCGACGTCCCAACCCATGACTGTGGCCTCGGCGCCAGAGTCAGGAGTCCAGGAAATACGTCCTTGTCCGCCAGGATGAGTGGTTACAATCTTGACCCGAGGAGTCTGTCGTGAACTTCCTTTACCTTGGTAGACGTCTGCAATGACCCGATGGAGTTTACGGTGACGAGTGCCGGTGTCCTGTGGTGGCGCCGCTTTGCGCCGAGTCGCTGGTGTGCGGGAACGAGCTTTACAAACAACCGCGAAGTGCCCTATTCTACCGCAATTATTACAAGCCACATTAGCCGCTTTGCACTTTTGGTCACCCGTGTGCGTTCCTCTGCCACACTTATGACACAGTTCGTCACAGTCTCGTGAAGGCCTTGCACTATTCGCCGAAACTGGGCGTCCGTACCGCGCATTCTTCTTGTACTGCGATACTCTCCCACACTACATCCTCGAATCACAGCACTATTCTTCGCCGCATTTTCGGTTGACCGACATATGTCTATGGCTTTCTGTAGAGACAAGTCTTTTTCTTCCAACATACGTTGTAATGCTACCTCATCACTTGTACCCACAACTATTCGGTCACGTAGTCTGTTATCCATACATTCCTCACAGAAACCACAAAATGCAGCAATTTCCTTGATGGCGCACAGAAACTCGTCAAAATTTTCACCACTTTCCTGTCTTCTCAAGTAGAACTCTCGACGATCCAGTATAACGTTACGTCTATTCCTGAGATGCACTTCCATAGCGTCGAGAACAGTCTTCAAGTCTGCATCTTGCTGTACGTCCAGGCCATACCTCAGTGCGCGAGTCCATTCCTCATCAACAAGCGAACGTAAAGCAATTTGCTGCTCGGAGGGCTTGAGGGTAGTTATGTTAGCCAGGCGAGCGTACCCTTCAAATTTGTGCCGCCACGCATCAAACTCCCTCAGCGAAGCAGACCATGTGAGGTAAGGAGGAGTCACCACACTGTTATGCAGCTTAGTTTTCTGCACTGGTTCACCGTCTCGTGTACTGTGAGAGGGCGGAACACCAGTTAACCCCGATAACAGGGCGCGCATTTCCTGTTGGTGTGCCTCATCCCGCTCCCGCTGCTGTGCTTCTTGTTGCTGTGTCAGCTCCATTTGCGTCGCAAGAAGGGTGGTCAGCCGTTCTAATTCCTGCTCCATCTTCTCGGCGTGAGAACAGCAAACAAATGCGCACACAATACAGCGTCACTGTCAGTCACTTTTAGGTTCCACAATCCTTCACTCGGCGATCCTACTCACTGCGCCATGTTTGGTACGTAGATGTAAGTGTTGACACCATCATCGCCGAGGAACAAGGAAACACAATGGCAACGAGCAACGTGTATACTCTTGCTAGACAACAAGGTGCAGTAGGTGCGAGTACAGGGAGCTGTGCGTGGTGGAGGCACACTGGCCGTGCTCAAGTTTTCCTAAACCAAGTAACCTTTCATTCACGCCACGTATACAGCCCGAGAAAAGGCAGACAATCATTACCTCTCTACAGGCAAAGGGCATCCATCATTCACACGTGAAACAAGGTAACCGAACAATCATTCACTCTTCTCTTTCACGCTGCTATCATACAGTAATGTAAATTTTTGTGTTTGTTTTGATTTTTTTTTTTTTTTACGTAGCTATTGAAACTTTATTATTTTTTTTCTGTTATCTTTGCGATATTTTTTTTTTTATTTACCAGTATTTGTGTGATATCTGAATGTATGTTCTGTTTGTACGAGGAGCTGGAATGTCGTATGTGTATATAGTGTACAGTGTGCGTGAAATACTACTCCCTTTTGGTACTCCACTGTGTAGTTTAAAAGGTGGTCACTTCTGTTTATTGAGTGATATGGATGCTGATCTGTTGTCTAGGAAACTGCAGAGAAGTTTGTTGAGTGTTTTGGGTACATTTATTTGGTTGATTTTGAATTTTAGTCCGCTTATCCATACCTTGTCAAAAGCTTAGGAGACGTCCCTGAGAACAATGCAGCATTGTTTTTTGCCTGATAAGGCTTTTGAAATTATTTCTACTGTTATTGCGCTAGCATTATCGTTTCATCTTGCTTTTCTAAATCCGTGTTGGGCGTCTGGAATGAGTTTATTGGCTTCCAGGAATGTTCTTGTTGTCATTGATAATTTTCCCCAAAAAACTTTTCCTGGAATTTCTAGTAGTGGTATTTGTCAATAATTGATTGCATCTGTGGTTGGTTTATTCTGTTTGGGGATAAGTATCATTTTAGCATGTTTGAATGGTTGTGGGAAGCATCCCATGGAAGGAACAGTGTTCAGTAGGATGGTGAATATTTCGATTGTGTTGTCTGGCAATTTCTGTAGAATGGTTTTATTTATTTTTTATTCCTCCAGGAGTGTTGTTTTTTAGTTGTTTTATTGTTTGCTTTATTTCTTGTGTTGTGATATTTGTTGTGTAAAAGTTATCATTATTTAGATCGTCAGGATTACATTTGTGTGAGGGCAGTATGTGAACTTTGTTGTTTATGATGTAGCTGTTAACTAGAATTTTTGTGTCTTGATCATATTGGAGATTCTTTCTAAGGCATATTCTTATAAAAAAAAAAAGATGCTTCAGGTGTCCCTAAATATTTTTTTTTATTTTTCTTCTATTTATATTTTTTTGTTGTTGTTGTCGTCTAATGAATGCAACTTTGTGTTGGTTTTGTTTCCCTTTAATGGTTTTATATTTAGCCTTTTTTTTTTTTTGTAGTTGATTGTAAAGTGTTTTTTTTTCTTTTTTAACCCTATTTTGCCACTTCTTTTGACTTTGCTTTACACATTCGTTTATAATGTTTTGTTTGATGGTTTTGTAGGCTGTGTAGTTTGTATGTGTCCATCCATGTTTTAAGCTGTTTTCTTACACGTAGTGTGTTTGCCCGCCATTGCAGTTCTTTAACTTGTTGTTATTGCCTTTGTACAGTGTTGTATGGATGTGCCTATTGTGTGTTGTGTCATATGTGGGTCGATGTTAATGTTATTTATTACGAATATTGTGTTGCTGTGGAATCCTTCCCAGTTGGCTTTCTTAACTAGGAATGTTGTTGATGTTGGTTGACGTATTGAGTGAGGTGTGATGGTTATGAAAATGTGTTTCTGTGTGTTGTATGTTGTATGTTGTATGATTCAAATGTTCAGAAATCTGGGCTTAGGTGAATGAGGTTATTGTTGTCTATGAGCATGTTTAATGCTATGCCGACATTATTGCTATATCGTTTGTCTATTGCTGGGTCAGGGGCATTCAAGTCGCCTATTATATATGTTGGGTGTGTTTCAGAGGCTATCTTGTGGAAATCTGTTACTGGTTAGAATGGTCTTCTTGGGGGGAGGTATCTTGTGGCAATGTTTAAAGGTCCTGTGTTTGTTCCTACTGCTGTTAGTATTGTCAGTGTCATATATATATATATATATATATATATATATATATATATATATATATATATATATATATATATATATATATATATATATATATATATATATATATATATATATATATATATATATATATATATATATATATATATATATATATATATATATATATATATATATATATATATATATATATATATATATATATATATATATATATATATATATATATATATATATATATATATATATATATATATATATATATATATATATATATATATATATATATATATATATATATATATATATATATATATATATATATATATATATATATATATATATATATATATATATATATATATATATATATATATATATATATATATATATATATATATATATATATATATATATATATATATATATATATATATATATATATATATATATATATATATATATATATATATATATATATATATATATATATATATATATATATATATATATATATATATATATATATATATATATATATATATATATATATATATATATATATATATATATATATATATATATATATATATATATATATATATATATATATATATATATATATATATATATATATATATATATATATATATATATATATATATATATATATATATATATATATATATATATATATATATATATATATATATATATATATATATATATATATATATATATATATATATATATATATATATATATATGTATATATATATATTCAGATGTAGGTGTGGTCTTAGGGAACCGTAGATTCAGGAGAAACAATACAACGAGTGAGGTAACGAACATCATGTTTATTCCAAACGTTTCGACTTTTTCTTAAGTCATCATCAGTGGTTCTATAATTGGAGAAAAAAAAAACCATAAGTTTATAAAACACATTAAATGTTAAAAAGTTAAACATAAAAAAAAAAAAAAAAAAAAGGGCTAAAAATGTAAAGTATGGAAAAATTTTTTATAGAATGTTAAGTGGTGTAGCAGACAACATATTATTTAAAGCAGGCTTATTGGTTTTAATATACATAGATTCTAATATTCTTAAGTCACTTCTGCTACATGAATCAATAATTTTAAAATGATCAAATGTTATTTGTACCTTACATTTAAGGGAGTGTTCCCTTATGGAGGAGTGGGGAGGGTTGTGTAGTGGACGACTCGTTCTGCTTGACTGGCCCATATGCTCGGCGACACGAACCCTGAAAGCTCGAGTGGAGCTTCCAAGGTACCCAGCCTGGCAGCTTGGGCAAGTGAAGCAGTAAATGATCGACGAGCGAAGGGTTGTCGGAACAACGTCTTTAAATTTAAAATAACTGTTTATCTTGAAGGTGTTATTATGGACTAGTTGGAAGTTTATTTGTGGATAGTATTTCGTAAGAGGTTTGACTAGTGTTTCTTCAATGTTTCGTGAGACAGATCCTAGATAAGGTAATTTAAGAAATACTTTTTCTTTGTTGACATTAGGTACATTAGACTTGGGTTGGTATATACTATTGAGAAATTTGTTTACAATTTTGTCAAAAAGGTAGGTATGGTATCCATTGTCTTTGAAATAATTCTTTAGAAATACAACTTCATCATGAAATAGGGTGTATGTTGATGACAGTTCATAGGCTCTGTGAAGCAAAGTTCGGACCGCATTAAGTTTATACTTTATATTACAGTAACTGAAGAAACTAGTGCCTAAGCCTGAGAAGGTTGGCTTGCGATAGATGGAGAACAATAATGAGTTATCTTGTCTTTTTATGAATAAATCTAAAAAAGAGATTGTACCTTCATTTTCTTTGTCCATAGTGAATTTTATATTAGTATGTTGAACATTAAGGTAGTCAAAAAACAACTGTGCCTGATCTTCACTGTGAAACACAATGAAGGTGTCATCAACATATCTGTGATACAATAAGGGTTTGAAACTGGAAGGACAATTCTTGAGCCAAATCTTTTCATGATGACATAAAAATATGTTAGCAAAAATGGGACCTAAAGGAGAACTCATAGCCACTCCGTCTGTTTGTTTGTACAACTCATTGTTAAAAATAAAGGGGACATCCTTAACACATTCTGCTTTAAATAATATGTTGTCTGCTACACCACTTAACATTCTATAAAAATAAATTTTCCATACTTACATTTTTAGCCCTTTTTTTTTTTTTTTTTTTTTTTTTTATGTTTAACTTTTTAACATTTAATGTGTTTTATAAACTTATGGTTTTTTTTTTTCTCCAATTATAGAACCACTGATGATGACTTAAGAAAAAGTCGAAACGTTTGGAATAAACATGATGTTCGTTACCTCACTCGTTGTATTGTTTCTCTATATATATATATATATATATATATATATATATATATATATATATATATATATATATATATATATATATATATATATATATATATATATATATATATATATATATATATATATATATATATATATATATATATATATATATATATATATATATATATATATATATATATATATATATATATATATATATATATATATATATATATATATATATATATATATATATATATATATATATATATATATATATATATATATATATATATATATATATATATATATATATATATATATATATATATATATATATATATATATATATATATATATATATATATATATATATATATATATATATATATATATATATATATATATATATATATATATATATATATATATATATATATATATATATATATATATATATATATATATATATATATATATATATATATATATATATATATATATTATATCAGGGCTACTCAACTATTATAAGCAAAGGTCCAGTTAGACAAGCTCCAATGTACGCATAGGTCCGAAAATTTTTATTACATGAAATATAAAAAAGAAAACAATCTCATAATTTTCCCTGAAAAAAAGACCCTGGCTGTTGTGGCGCCTTCCTTCAAATCACTCACTCATTCATAACTTTCCTGGAAAAAAAGACATTGGCAGTTGCGGCGCCTTCCTTCAAATCACTCACTCACTCACTCATTCATAATTTTCCTCGAAAAAAAAGACATTGGCTGTTGTGGCGCCTTCCTTCAAATCACTCACTCACTCACTCACTCATTCATAACTTCCCTGAAAAAAAGACATTGACTGTTGTGGTGCCTTCCTTCAAATCACTCACTCACTCATAACTTTCCCTCTTAGAAAAAAAAATAAAAATTTACAAATTCCTCTCCCCGTGTTCTTCCTTATCAGTCACACCCAACAAGTCCTGGCAAGATTCTTTCTTGCTTGCATCGTGATATAGATAAAAGTTATCCTCAGTGAACACTCCACTGCTCTCTCCTGGGCTGTCATGTTATTGGCAAGAACTATGACCTCTCAAAAAAAATCTCAAAACTTTTAGAAACCTCTCAAGACTTTTTGAAAATGAAATTAAGAACTTAGAAATGAAAAAAAATCAACACTACAGCAAGGATTTCAAAGCTGTTGTGTTGATTTTTTGTCATTTTAAAAGTCGTTTTCTCAATTAAGCTTAGTGAGAAAAATTACACTTCTTGTTCCTTATCAACTCGCTGAATCTCGGTACTAATTTGGTGACAGCCAGTCGAATACAGTGGTGGAGGTGTTCACTGGTCATGCATGAGCGAAACTTGTTCTTCACAAAGTTCATGGTAGAGAAAGCAGACTCACAGGAGTAAGTGGAGCCAAACATTGTGAGAATTTGCACTGCTAGTCTATGAAGAGTAGGAAATTAGCAGGATCCTTCCTTTGACCAAAATGTTTCTGGTGAACAATCACAGAGTATTTGTTTCAGCTCTACATTCTCTTGAAAGTCAATGATTTCCAGTTGGATTTTTGCAGCATCTACCCATTTGCAGGCGAGTTTTGCTTCGTCTGAAAATTCTGTTATATCTGTCACTAGAAAAGGGTTTTGAATGAACAGCAGCAACTGATTTCCAAGAACAAAGTCATCAAAGCGCACCTTGAAATTATTGATTAGGTTCTCAATAAATTGAACATGGTTAGTACCTGTTTCATCATTACGTTGCTCCAAAAGTCTGGGAAAATGCAAAAGTTGGCTTTGAATATCAGTTTTGAAAAGATCCAATTTTTTCTGGAAAGCACGAATTACTGAGATCAAATTGAAGATGGTGTGTTTTTCCCCTTGAAGTTTGACATTAAGATCATTCAGATGTGACATCATGTCTGTCAAAAATCCAACAGTTTCCATTTTCTTGTCATCTTTCAAAAAATCAGAAAATGCATTTGCCTTCACACTGTTTTGACTTTCGAGGAAAGTCTGTAACTCCTTCCTAATTGCCCAAAATCGCTCCAAAACTCTTCCCTTACTTAGCCATCTCACATTGTTGTGCACTAGTAAATCATCATGGCTTGCATTGACCTCGGTAAGAAAGGTTCTGAGTAGACGATGTTGGAGTGCCGATGTAGATCGAAGGAAGTTTACTAGCTTCATGATAGTCTCCATGACTTCTCTATATTCATCTCCAAGACTAGCACACAGTACTGATTGGTGGATTATGCAGTGGTAAGTTATCATGTCAGCATTATCTTCTTTTAATCTTGCAACTAGTCCCTTCTCTCGCCCAACCATAGCTGGGGCTCCATCTGTAGTCAGTGAAAATATGGATTTAACATCAATATTTCTTGATTCTAACATGCCTTTCAAAGCTCCATAGATATCCTCTCCTCGTGTTCTTCCTTTGAGATCAGTCACACCCAACAAGTCCTGGCAAAATTCTTTCTTCCTTGCATCATAATATCTAACAAAAACCATGAGTTGAGCATGGTCAGTACTGTCTGTTGATTCATCAATAGCCAGTGAGATACACGGTGCTTCTTTCAGTCCTAAATCAAGTTGCAACATAAGATCATTAGCCAATAGTTCTGTTCTCCTCATTGATGTGGAATCAGATAATGGAATCTGCTTTATTTTATCTTTAATTTCATTCTTCTGTCTACCATCAAACAATGTATCAACAGTTTCCAGCATACATTCTTTCACAACTTCAGCGTCAGCGAAGGGTTTCTTGTGTTTTCCCAAGATCCAAGCTATCCTCAATGAACACTCTACTGCTCTCTCCTGGGCTGTCATGGTACTGGCAAGAACAATGGTTGATCTTTCATACAGCGATTTTAGCTTATTTATTTTATTTTTTCTCTCTTCAGTTCCTTGCTGATACATCTTTTCAAATCCACTGTGTTTAGTTTCATAATGGCGTTTAAGATTACTGCTCTTCACTAAGGCAACGGTTTCGCTACATATAAGGCAAATTGGCTTAGAGCTGGTTGTAGGAAGAGTGAAAGCATACTGTTGTATCCATTCTTCCTTGAAGGAACGATTTTCATCATCAACCTTTCTTCTCTTCGAACACGCCATGTCTCCTGTAAATGAAAAAAAAACGTGTTACAAATTTACCAGTTGGTTCATCACAACAACCTTTGACCTTGGCGAGGTCAAATGTATTCTGAGTGTTTGCCGTGTCATACCCAATGTGTCTACCAAGGTTCGTTTTGATCCGTTCACAGTAGTTCGGACACACAGGCAGACAGACAGACACACACACACACACACACACACACACACACACACACACACACACACACACACACACACACACACACACACAATACTACACCCCAAGGGGTGAAGTAATTAATGTTTACTGGTCATCATGTGCGTCAGTAAGAAGAATTGAATCTGTTACCAATTATTCAATTTGTCCCATCTGATTTTTTTTTTCACCTGTCTACGGGCTCCATAGCAAAACGCGCTCCTCCTGCAGCCTGTGAACTCTCGACGCAAAATCGACGTACATGTGCCACATAATGAGAGCCAAAAGTATTTTATAACTTCCAGCCATGGCTGGTTGTGCTGCTCAACCAGCAATGAGCGCTGGCTGGTTGAGCAGCACACCCAACCCCATATTTTAAGCAGGCTAGCACACCCTGAATATACGCCCCTGCTACCAACGTACTCCTGAATTATTCCTGAACAAATGCAACTATTGATAGGAAGCCTAAGATAAATTCAGACTTGTCCAGAACATCTCACGTCAAAGTTTACCCTTGCCTCGCCAGCCATGTATGTAAACAACAGAAGCCAGCTGATTTTTCTCATTTTCTGTTAATGCAAAAGCAATAACAGAAAATGTAATATCATAGGAAAACTATTCTAAATATATATAGTCATAGTCGACCAAAAAAAAAACTTGCAAGATACTTTCACCAGGACCTTCATGCTATTTAACTAGAATTTTCTCTTCCTGGGGTCTGAGGTCCAACTGCAACACTCAGAAGGTCCGCCAGTTGAGTACCCTATATATATATATATATATATATATATATATATATATATATATATATATATATATATATATATATATATATATATATATATATATATATATATATATATATATATATATATATATATATATATATATATATATATATATATATATATATATATATATATATATATATATATATATATATATATATATATATATATATATATATATATATATATATATATATATATATATATATATATATATATATATATATATATATATATATATATATATATATATATATATATATATATATATATATATATATATATATATATATATATATATATATATATATATATATATATATATATATATATATATATATATATATATATATATATATATATATATATATATATATATATATATATATATATATATATATATATATATATATATATATATATATATATATATATATATATATATATATATATATATATATATATATATATATATATATATATATATATATATATATATATATATATATATATATATATATATATATATATATATATATATATATATATATATATATATATATATATATATATATATATATATATATATATATATATATATATATATATATATATATATATATATATATATATATATATATATATATATATATATATATATATATATATATATATATATATATATATATATATATATATATATATATATATATATATATATATATATATATATATATATATATATATATATATATATATATATATATATATATATATATATATATATATATATATATATATATATATATATATATATATATATATATATATATATATATATATATATATATATATATATATATATATATATATATATATATATATATATATATATATATATATATATATATATATATATATATATATATATATATATATATATATATATATATATATATATATATATATATATATATATATATATATATATATATATATATATATATATATATATATATATATATATATATATATATATATATATATATATATATATATATATATATATATACACACACACACACATATATATATATATATATATATATATATATATATATATATATATATATATATATATATATTATGTATCACTCTATGCTTCCATGTACGCAAAAAAAAAAAAGAATATTTTTGTCCTGATAGATTTCAACCTTTGGCATCTTAACAACATGATAGAGCAGAGGGATAGGACCAGTGACACCTCAGTGACCTCATGCCTCAGTACTTCCTTAGACGTCGAGTAGAAAGTGACATGCATCAGCTCTGTACTATCCAGAATTAACGTCCTTACAGGCATGAATTGACGAAAATTAGAATCCGAAACTTCAATTAGAAGAAATAGAGCGGTCAAGACAACGAGAAACAAACACAGTTTTCCGTGACATCTGTGACCTTGAAATATGGTAGATGTGTCACGTCTTGCCTCTCCCTCGCCTCGCCTCGCCTCACACCACGTGCCAACAACACACTCCTGCAACACACAATGCGTTCTATATCTGTTGGTTGCGGGATGTATAATGGAGGGCGTGTATGCCTAAGTAAGGGGCAGACATTCTTTACTTGTCCTTAGAGCTACAAAGGGTAGGAAATGGCGGCCAGTAGCGACTCGGGAGCACAGGCTCACGCGCTAGCTGAATGCGCAGAGAAATATACAGTGTTGCCACATACACGTAATATGCATTAATACAATACATAACCCACATCTCCCCCCCCATTCTGCGCTCAGAAGTCCACAGGGACTCGAGCGACTGCAGCTGCGGACGCCTTCTCCTGGAGTCGTGGCGGGGCACCACCGTATCAGGTGCCGCCAAGGGAGCAGTGGCGTCCTCCATCGTAGAAGAAGCGTTTAGGGGTGGAGCAGGGCGGAGGAAGCGCCTGTTCCTCCACCACACTCGACCACTGGGCATCTTGAGCAGGTAATCCCGTGACCTGCCAACGCCCATGATGGTGCCAACCTTGTCCCACCGCTGCGTAGTCGGGTCCTGGATCCGAACCACGTCACCTCGCTGCAGGGGTGGAAGAGGCCGAGCGTGAGCGTCGTAGCGACTTGTGGCATCACGGAGACGGGCAGCAGCTCGACGGTCGCAACTCTCGTCCCTGGCCTGCCACTGTTTCTGGAAGGCGCTGGCATGTGCGGGGACGCAAGAGCGTAAAGGGCGACCATACAGGACTTGAGCTGGAGAGCGACCCGTCTGGTTGGGGGTGTTCCGAAGCTCCAGGAGACCCCTGTCGAACGCCTCACAGTCTATATTGCCAGACGGTGCCACCTTCTGGATGAAGTGCTTCACGGCCTTCACTGCAGACTCGGCATGGCCGTTAGACTGTGGGTAATGGGGCGTCGATGTGTCGTGACGGACTCCCCAGCGCTCGAGGAACGTAGAAAACTCCCGGCTGGCGAACTGTGGGCCACCGTCCGTGCGCAGGCGTACAGGAACACCCAGGTCCCTGAAGAGGCGGCGGAAATGGCGAATGGTGGCAGCAGACGTCGTATCAGCGCCACAGGACACGACGACAGGCCAGCCGGACAGACGATCTGCAATGACTAAGAAAGCCTTCCTGCAACTGAGAAGTAATCAGCAGAAATGGACTCGAATGGTCGAGTTGGGTTGTCATCACAGAGTCTTGGTTCTTGCTGTTGACTGGGCTGCAGAATCTGGCACGGCTCACATGCTCGAACAGTGTTGGCAATGTCTGCATCCACGCCTGGCCAGAACACAGCCTGCCTAGCACGGCGCTTGGTGGCTTCGACACCACGATGGCTGTCGTGCAGGCGGGCCAAGACACGGCGACGTAGGGCTGTAGGCACCAACACTCGTGCACCGTACAGGACGAGATCCTCATCACAGTAGAGGTCCTCCCGTAACTTCCAGTACGGGCGGAGCACGTTGGGGAGGGCGTACCTGTCCATAGGGAATCCGTTCTTCACAAAATGAAGGAGCTGGACGTACTCGGGGTCCTCGGTTGCCACCTTACGAAGCTCCTCAAGGGCAAGGTCACTGCCAGGAGGTGCTTCTGCAACATCAGGAGGCACCAACGGAGCAAGAGACTCCATCGCACGTAGTGTAGCGATACTCCTAACTTGGAAGCCGGTATCAGTGCCAAGGACTTCGTCAGCCTGCGTTGGGTAGCCAACAGGAGAGCGAGATAGAGCGTCCGGGATACACAACTCCTTGCCCGGGCGCCATACAGCTGTGAAGATGTACGGGCGATCTTCTCCTTGAGGCGTTGTAGACGTGGATTCTCTATAGCGTCAAGGGAGTAGCTGTTTAGGATGGGAACTAGAGGGCGATGATCGGTGACGAGGTTAAAGTGTTGCAATCCTGTGAGGTAGAACTTGGTCTTCCCCATGGCCCATACGACAGCTAACATCTCCAACTCGATCGTCGCATATCGGGTCTCTGTATCCGTCAAGAAACGTGAGCCGCACTGGACGAGACGCTGCTGTCCACCACCGTGGTCCTGCAGTAGGCATAACCCAGCCCATACAGGCGGGAAGCATCGGTCTGCAGAGTCGTAGGGAGAGCAGGGTCAAAGGCAGCTAGGACTGGTGGGCTGGCCAAGGCCATCTTCACACGTTGGAAGGCTTGCTCATGGTCGGGCGTCCACACAAACGACTTCTTGGGGCTCAAAAGTGGGCGTAGAGGCGCAGCAGTGGCAGCGAGGTCGGGCGAGAAGCTGGCGAGCTGGTTGACAAGGCCCATGAAGGACCTAAGGTCGGTCAACGTAGCAGGCGTAGCAAACTCAGTGATGGCCCGAACCTTGTCAGGGTCTGCTGCGATGCCGTCATGGGAGAGCCTGTAGCCGCAGAAGGACACTGATGGAGCCGCCAGCACAAACTTCTTGGCATTTAAAGTGATGCCATGGGCTCGGCATCTGGCCAAGATGTCGTTAACGTGGCGTAGATGTGTGAAGTAATCCTCGTCGTACACGAGAATGTCATCCACGACTTTGACACACTGTGGCACTCCCTGTAGCGCGATGTCTCCTCGGAGGCAGAAGGCGTCGCCTGTGGCTGCGAAACCCATGGGACCTCGGAGGTACTTGAAGCGCCCATATGGAGTGATGAACGTAGTCAGGGCCTGGTCGTCCTCATGCAAGGGTATCTGCCAATATCCACACAACGCGTCAATCGTGGTGAAGTAGCGTGCCCTGGCATCGACGCTCGGATGGCTGCAAAAGGCGTGGGTGATGGGTGTGCAGGCCGAGATACTTGTGCGTTCAACTTACTCAGGTCCGTAGTGATCCTGACACCTCCACCAGGTTTCGGCACAACAACCATCGGATGGCACCAATAAGATGGGACGTCACCAACAGGAGCAATAACGCCTCGTGCCACCATAGAGTCCAGCTCAGCTTTCACTGCGTCCCTGTAGGCCAAAGGAATAAGCCTCGGCGTGTGGACAGCAAACGGCTGGGCGTCGTCTCGTAAGTGGATCCTCATCGGCGGTCCAGACATCGGCTTGAGTGGAGCATCCTGTGTGGAATCCTTTGTCAAGAGGACATCCTGGTACTCCCTCAAGAAGTACTCCTTCGCTGCGTCTGGGGAAGTGGTGCTGAGAAGAGGTAACGCAGGCACGCTGGAACGTGGAGCTGGAGCGTTTGTCGCCTCCCTTACACTGGCGACACTGCCTCGTGCTGAGAAAATCTGAGCAGGGAAGTCGTGAGGCACGATCCCCAAAGCACGACAGTGTTCACGGGACAGAAGTGGGGTGTTCCACGAACCCTGCACATCTATCCAGCCCGTACAAGACAGCTCGCCGTAGACTAGTGTGGCCTGGAGCGAACCGAGGGCAGCAGACATCTTCGTCCCATCAGCGTTGTAGTAGGCAAGGGATGGAGGAGGACCAAGAGCCTGTCTGTCGATGCCCAACATTCTCAAGTGCTGTGGGCCGATGACCGTCGTGTCGGCACCAGTGTCGGGAATGAAGTCCAGACCACCAGAGTGACCGTCATGCAACACTTCCACTCGTACAGTAGGAGGAGGTGTCGGGTCATCACGAGTACTGATAGGAGACTGACATGAGGCCTCAGGTGGGCCCTCATGAGACCCTGGGTCCGTTGTGAGAGACTGTAACCGCACCACGTGGAAGGTGGGGTGTCTTCCTCTTTCCCTTTCGGCTTCTCGGGTCGCTGCGACTTACTCCTTGCCTTGGTTTGCTTGCAGACTTTCTCCAGGTGCCCCAGACGGTTACAAGCAGTGCACGTAGACTGCCTGGCTGGGCACTTGGGCATCAAAGCGTAGTGGCCAGTCTTCCCACAACCTCTGCACGTAACACCTGTTGCTGGGCAGCCCTTCGGGCCGTGGTCTCGCCTGCCGCAGCTGCTGCAGGAGGTAGGCGCCCGATGAGTGGGTGAAGGTTGGCGAGGGGGGACTCCAGGTTTGTGTGCTGCTTTCTTCGTCTGTTTATACGTTGAGACAGCAGACACTGTAGGTGAGGCACGTATGGCAGAGGCGGCTGACCGCGTCGCCTCGTGGGCCCTGCATACATTGATGACGTCAGCAAGAGTAGAGGCGGCGTCGAGGGACACAATCTTGGTCACCAATTCCTCGTCGTGGACGCCTGTCAGGATACCGTGCTTCATCCAGGCCTCTTCACAGTCCAGGTGGTGAGCCTTACAGATGTCGAATTCCTCCGCCAGGCTCTTCAGTCGGACGAGAAACTCGGAGAAGGGCTCGCCTCTCGCCTGCCGACAGCTAGTGAAGGCTCGCCGACGCAATGCCTCGTTGTTGGAGTCACGTATATGAGCCTGGAGAATGTCAAGCACTTCATCAACTGGCTTGAGAGAGGTAGGCGACACCTGTAATGTGTGCTCTAACACCCTCTGCGTCTCCAGAGTGAGGCACATACGTAGCTGGATCCTCTGTTTAGGCAGCGTCAGGCTGGGCAGGTCGATCATCGTCGCGTAGTCCTCCCAACGTCTCCTCCACTCACGAAACACTTGGTACGTCACGTCGTGTGACAGTGGCGGCGGAGGTGTGACAGCTGCTTTCTGCACAGGTGGGTGGGTACCGGAGCCGCTCTGTGCACCGCCAGGACTCCCAAGCGTCTGGGGGTTCGTCGGAGCCGCACCGGGCGCGCCCTGGGAAGAAGTGAGGCTGGTTAACAGAGCACGAAACTCAGCTCTGTCTTCCCGGCGTTGTTCCTCCATCTCACGTCGAGCGGCCGCCTCCCTGTCAGCAAACCATTGGAAGAATACTGAGAAATCAGGGTAGACAGGTGTGTGAGAAGGTGCATGGTGTGGCGACCTGGGTGGAGTGGTGGTGGTGGGTGGGGTGGCGGGCGGAGGTGGGGCGGCGGTGTCCGGGGCCGCCGCTTCACCCGCACCTGCGGTAGCACCAGCCAACGTCTGTGACAGGCTGTCTGGTTGTCCCGGCGTCCCCTCATCTTCCTCCTCAACTCGTCTGGGAGGCTTGGGACGTCGTTTTGACCGCGCCATGCCGAGGAATCACTCGTAGATGTGAGAGCAAATGTGTCAGTGTGCGTGGTGTGGCGGGAAGACAGCTGGGCAGGCAGGCAGCGAGAGGTGCAGCAAGGAGGTATGCGCGGGCTCACGGCACGCCGCTCTCGTAATGGCAGTGCAGTCAGTGTCTTGCGGGACTCGACAGAGAGCAGAGGTGCGTCGCGCTGCGCTCGTTTCTGGGCAAAGAGACGTAACCAACCCCTGAAACAAAGCGGCACCTCGATGCAAACACTCCCGGGCACTGCACTGCACTATACCGCCGCACACTGCACTGTAATACACTGCCACACGCTGCACTGCACTGCACTGTCACGTAACACCACGGGTCCGCAGCGCACAGTCGTAGCACACGTCAGCAATCTCACAGCTGGTGGCGGAGGACGTGATGGCGCCGCCGGCTACTGGGATGAGTTCTTTCCCCTCGTAACTGATGTCTCCAGGGACAAGACGTGTCGTCACTGCGCCATGTTGGTTGCGGGATGTGTAATGGAGGGCGTGTATGCCTAAGTAAGGGGCAGACATACACGCAGTACACGTAGATTCTTTACTTGTCCTTAGAGCTACAAAGGGTAGGAAATGGCGGCCAGTAGCGACTCGGGAGCACAGGCTCACGCGCTAGCTGAATGCGCAGAGAAATATACAGTGTTGCCACATACACGTAATATGCATTAATACAATACATAACCCACAATATCTTCACATTGTGTTATGTTCATAAACACTTGTTTATGACTACCTTTACCATCACAACAAAACTATTATTATAATACAACTCACTAAAATCAAACTATTATTATAATACAACTCAATACTACTAAAATATTATGTTGAGACAGAGGTATGAAGTTTAACCACACGAGTATTTCATAGCGTACCTATCTAACCTCAACACACTAATCACGACTCGGAGATTGTACAGAGCAGTTGCAATATAGGAACTTGTGAGTGCTTAATATTTTCTAGAGAAGCAGAAATCTGATGCATTATCACAGGAGGTCACTATTGTATAGGCAATCATATGTCAAAATTTCTTGCCAATCAAAATATAAGTAGCAAAACAAGGACGATATGATAAAAAAAAAATGTTTATGACTATATAAAAAAAAATAGGTAAAAACTCTGGTCGACTATTGTTTGATATCATTTTAAAGTACAACTTAAATGCATTTCTTTTAGAATTAAAATTCTTTAAATTGTTAATAGAAAACGAGACAGGAAAATATATAAAAAAGCTTATCTTTTGAAAAAAATCCTAATATATATATATATATATATATATATATATATATATATATATATATATATATATATATATATATATAAGCTTTATTTTATATTTTCCTGTCTCGTTTTTCTCTCTCTCTCTCTCTCTCTCTCTCTCTCTCTCTCTCTCTCTCTCTCTCTCTCTCTCTCTCTCTCTCTCTCTCTCTCTCTCTCTCTATATATATATATATATATATATATATATATATATATATATATATATATATATATATATATATATATATATATATACACACATAACACAAGATAATAAAAAAAAAGTTGTAAGATATGGTTCTAATGAAGGTAGGACACATTGGAATGCCGTGGGCTGTGATAGCTGGTTCATCCGCCAGCTGTGTTCATGAATGACTGTTGTGTAATTCATGTCTCTCTTTGCTATTAGGTTATGTCAGAGTAGCTGTTTCTTCCCATCTCCATGGCGTCCTGTCAAGCTGAAGAAGATACAACAAAGGACCCGACCAAAGCAGTGATCAGAGATGAAGCAACAGAGGTGAGAGTGGAGGGTTATTTATTATCATCTTTTTCTTTTTCTTCTTGTTTTCCTTTTCTTCTTTTTTTTTTCTTTTGCCTATCAATGTCTTTTATCTTATTGATGATATCATCATATATCATCAACTTTTTCATCATTATCATTACTTTTGCATCATTATTATTATCACTATTAATATTAGTATTATTTCCATGATCTTTAGTTATAACTAATATAACAATAGTAACAACAATAACAATAATGATCATAGTGATAATAATAGTAATAATAATAATAATGATAATAATAATAATAATAATAATAATAATAATAATAATAAAACTATAAAATGATAAGCAGTAATGATAACAATAATCAAGAAGAAGGAGGTGGAAGGAAAAAAAGGTGTAGGGAATTGAATTTATTTCCTTATTTTTCTGCTATAAGTTCTTCAGAGGAACAGAGTCAGCTGTTTCATGTTTTATAGAGTATGGAAAAGAAAATGATATGGTCAGTTAAGATAAAACGTGCACTTTACTGTAATATTTGATGGACAGTCTTCCTTCTTTTTTTATTGTTATCTTGATTCTTTATTTGTTAATCTATTTTCTATAGATTATGTATTTTATTTTCTTTATTTTCGTTATTTCTATCACCATTACTACAATTATTTTTTTTATGCAATGTGGGCTTTTCACCGGAATTTATGGGCTAAAGTGATACTCTTTGGTGTACCTCCTGTCTCAAAACCCACCCGTTAGAAAAACTTTGCCCTGAGTGAGGAATCCCAACCTACACTCGGACCGTGGACAGGATTCGAACCCGTCCGCCTGTAGACCCCTCCGACCCCAAAGTACGCATCTCCTACTTTCTGTATAAGAAAATAAGATTGACTTTGAGAGTAGGTAACAAACTGAGAAATTGGTGAAAACCAGTTAAATGATGGTAGCAATACTTGTGTTAAGTTATTCGCTTATAGAACTTTTCTATACACTTATTTTAAACTGTTAAAATGTTAGCAATATCTGAGAAACATCAAATCATATGTACCGTCATATTTATTAAAATAACCATAAAAACTGAGTGGCCATTTTGTTTTGTAGTGATCATGTTATGTTCCTGGAGATTTCTAGCAACTTTAATGTAGGGTAACACAGTGTCTCACCCATTGTCGTCTCTTAGTGTGGTGATAACCACACTAAGACACTAACCTGATGCGCCCCTCTTCAACGAGATTATTGCAATTGACAATATATTTAGAATAAAAAGTTAAAGTTGTGGAGGATAAATGTTCAGAAGACGCTAAAAGTGAGGTGTTAGGCCGCCATGGTACAGTGGAACCATGTTCACGGTCTGAGTGTAGGTTGGGCTTCCTCGCTTGGGCCAGCGGTTTTCTAGCGGATGGGCTTTGTGATAGGACGTACCACAAAAAGTATCCCCTTTAGTCCATAAATTCCCGTGAAAAGCCAACATGGCATAAATAAAAAAAAAAAAAGGTAAAAAATAAATAAATAAATTATATATAAAAAAAAAATATATATATATATATATATATATATATATATATATATATATATATATATATATATATATATATATATATATATATATATATATATATATATATATATATATATATATATATATATATATATATATATATATATATATATATATATATATATATATATATATATATATATATAGATAGATAGATAGATAGATAGATAGATAGATAGATAGATAGATAGATAGATAATTTCCCCAACTCACTTTACGCCTGGAACAAGTGGTGATTCCCCAACTCTCCAAACCAGATATCATCTCCTAAGCAAAGAGTTAGCCCTCAAAAAGAAAGACAAACGTCGCAAGGAGTATACTAACCACACAAAGAGAGAAAATTTGAACAACAAAATACCACAGATTATAATGCAGAATACTTTTAAACCTTAAATGTCGAATACTGATATTTTTTTCATCAATTTATATTTTATTTACCAACCAATTTGGTGACATTTTATTAGTTTTGTAAACATGTTTTCTTTAATTCGTATTAAGCACGATTAAGAATTTGTTGATAATTTGTTTTTTAAGATTTTTTTTTTTTTTTGTACGCTTTACATGTTTTTGTCAACATAAAATGAAAAAAAAATAAAAGGGATTTTGATTTAATTTGTGTCCTATCAATTGTTAGCATGACTCACATTTCTTATTTCATACCTTAAAGAATCCAAAACTGCCATCTGGTTTCAGAGAAATAAGGAATCAGTTACAACTAACAAAGGTATTAAAATAAATTCACTGAAAATATACTAAGCCAGTGAACTAAATTATTCTTTGTTAAAATAGTCTTTATACAAAGAACCAACCAGAAAAAAGTTCACCAGAGATATTAAAAAGAAAAATGTTCAATAGTAACCACCTGTCAACTCTCCTAGAGTTTTCTTATTGCCTTCTTAAGCAAGCCGTGCTACGTGACCTATTCTTCTTTCTGTATTGCACATATGAGAGTTACAAGGCTAGATGTTTCTTCCCCCGAGGGCCAAGAAAATGGAGAAACCCTTCTTCCCTCCTTTACATATATACAGTTCGTGTTCGGACTTCTGCAGAGCTGTGACGTCGTCGTTATGGGCGTTACAATGAGTTTTTTTTTCTAGTCTATTATTTTATATGATTTCCTATCATGTGTAAAATATTGTTTATTTGATCTGTGTTAGATATCGCGTTTAATTTTTCTGTGTTTCTGTGTTTTGTGTTTGGAAGCTTTCTTTATGTACGAATCTTATAGTTTTATTTTGAAAGAGTTGTAGTGTTGGTATTTGTGAAGTTGAAGGTGTATTTAGTATATAGGTTAATCCAGGTAGTATGCATACTTTTAACTAAGTGTGATTTTATATCTATATTCAGATTTTCCAAGCGTCTTATTATTATGAGAACTAATAAGCCTTTTTTTTTTTTGAAATATTTGAGGCATGACTGCTGTACTATGCTTGCTAAACTTTACTCTCAATATAATTGCTTCATCAGAGTAAGGAATTTGGTCTCTTGATGTTAATATAAGTTGTCTTTAATGATATAGGTAGGACAGGAAACTTTAAAGTGTTGGATTTTGTTTTACATTTGTTTTTATATTTATGTATATTATTTCCTTTTCTATTTCCATATTTAACATACTTATTGATATAAGTTTTGTTGTTTGTGTGATATGGATAGCACATTGTACGTTAATTGCAAGGTGTTGCCGTGGTGCAGTGGGACCGCGCGCGCTTTGTGGGCCCTAGGGTTCTCAAACGCACGGGTTCAAATCCTGGGCACAGTACGAGGTTAGGAAGGACATTTACTCGGGGTAACAGTTCCTAAATTCTAATTACCAAAAACCGAAAGTAAAAAAAAAAAAAAAATGTATGTTAATTTCATCTAAGACTGGAGGAGGTATGTCACGTGTGAATATTGTGTTATAGCCTATAGCGCCTGTAGGTTTACTTGAAGAGTATGAAAAGCGCCGTCCACCTTCCACCCATTAGTGGCGCCTGCAATTGTATTTATAGCGGTACCTATATAAGGGGTCATATCACCACCCAAGCGCATCTATGGTGTAAGGCAGTAACACCTCCACCTAAAACAGGGTTCTCGACCTTTTTAATGTTATGTACCTCTCGAAGTCTCAGTATTGATCACGTACCCCTTACCCACAATGCAGCGTCAGGAAGGATAACAATAAATGCATGGTTTATTGACTTAGTTTATTAAGTTTAAATTGTTATATATGTGGAGCAGACACAATTTTTAATTAATATTAGTATGTTTCTTTGAGGTAGTGTCGATAGGACAGGGAGACACTATATGTGACTAACATGCAATGCATTTACCAAAAAGGAACTATATCAGACAATTTTCGATCATTATGGCAGTGAACTAGTGTTGCCTGCAGGTACTTGCAACTTTAACTAGTAACAGTGATAGATAAGTCACTGTGTGTGTGAATAACATTTCAAATAATAAATCAGAACAAATATTATAGGTTTGCAAGGTTGTGTGGCAACTGTATTCCAAGAGAGCTTTCTCTGAAGTGATATAACTTTAAGAGTTTCCTTGTTAATGTTGTTAACGTGCCCTGGTTCTAGTGAAGGACACATCCAGCCTAGCACATGTAGGCCACATTGTATACTACAAACAAATTTGCTGATATTCAAAACTGAAGCATTTTGAGAAACCTGCCACGTACCCACAAAATTCCTCTCACGTACCCTTGGGGATACGCGTACCCCAGGTTGAGAACCCCTGACCTAGAACTTGGGTATGTAGGTAACTTTAAACTACTCGATAAACTACTAAATTTCAAGGTGGCACGTGGTGGGATTCCAACCTACGCACGGACGTCTGCACGATCCCACACTCATCACTTTATCCACTACGCCACGAGCTATTTGGTCATTAGTTGCCGCAAAAAAATAAATTAGTTAATTAATAAAAAAAAATAATAAGCACATGTACACGTGCCACTTTTTTTTTACGGCCACCACAAGATACCTGCAAGTATTGGCCAGGGATTATCCATTTTTCCAACCTCACCTCTGTGGTCGGCCACAGTGTCCAACGAACGATAAAAACATTATTTCAAATGGCACCATGCACCTGAGCCACCTCTAATAGTAGTAGTAGTAGTAGTAGTAGTAGTAGTAGTAGTAGTGGTGATGGTAGTATGGTTGGTAGTACATAGTAGTAGTAGTAGTAGTGGTGGTGGTATTATGGTTGGTAGTACATAGTAGTAGTAGTAGTAGTAGTAGTAGTAGTAGTAGTAGTAGTAGCAGTAGTAGTAGTAATAGGAATTAATGTAATAGATGTGACCCAAACCAGTGCAGATTAATCCCGTCTTTCTTTTATCAAGTTTTGAATTTAATATAATAA
>NC_059256.1:181373-211373 GCF_017591435.1 Portunus trituberculatus | reverse complement strand
GCCTCAGCACAAGTAGAAAAGTCAGCCAGCGGACGGATAAAAGAGCTAAGGTCTGTGAATCGAGGCCAATCTGCTTTGTCTAAAACCCAGCGTGGGGGCTGGGACTGTGGCTCAGAGTTCACACATTCCAATAAAATCGGAAAGTGGTCACTACCGTGTAAATCCGGTAGGACCCGCCAATTAAAATCAAGGAAAGAATCAGATGTACACAGAGAAAGATCGATAGCTGTAAAAGTCCCAGTAGGACTGTGGAAATGTGTAACATCCCCAGAATTTTAAATCTCCAATCCCTCATCCTCAATAAAAGAACCGATTAAAACCCCACGATGATTACTAGCACCTTCATCCCACAATGGGTGACGGCCATTAAAATCTCCCAACAAAGAAAAGGCGGAGTCAGCTGACGCACCAGGCCGTCAAGCTCACCCCTGGAGACAGGAAGCCGAGGAGGAGATATAAACTGCAGATGGTGTACAGTCGTCCCATAAAGACCTTAACAGCAACCACCTGAAGGGAGAGTTAAGTTGTACCGGATAACAGGTATATCCTGACGGACTAGAATAGCTGTGCCACCGTGGTGGCCCTGGTCAGGAAAGGAGTGTTAAAAAGGCACGATAGCCAGGAGGACTAGAATAAGTACTATCACCTATCATAGTATCTTGTAGAGCTACACAGGCTGGAGAGAACTCCGACAGCAAAGCTCGGAGTTACCCCCACGAGGCGCGAAGGCCTCTACAGTTCCACTGTAGAAGCTTGAAGACGACTATTTGGGTGCAGTGGACGAGCGAGCCTTTTGAGGCTGCCCGTGACTGACCTGACTAGAAATAATCAAACGACGAGAAGACACCGGGAGTTGAGATGTGCCGGGTCGTTGGACCGCAGCCTTTCGGCTTATCGGTGGGTGATGCGAACTATCATCAGTTTTACTGGTCCTCGGAGGACGAGGATCACGCAGGACTGCACTTTCCGATACAGTGGGTCCACGAGGGACGGCTGTGACAATATCATCGGACGTCTCCATGCTCAGACCGTCCTCATCATAAGAAGCCCGATCTGAGACGGAGGGCGTCACAGAAGGCTGGACAGAAACTACTGGAGCTACCCTAGCAGAGCGGTCCCTGGAGGACTCACGATTATGTGCACCGGGAGAAAACTTAGACTGCTTATGCTGAGCTAAATCTAACGACTCCGCAGAGCCGCGGTGCCGCTTAGTTAGACCCTTGAAAGGCTTAGGAGATACAGGTGGCAAATGGACATCTACTACATGGGTGACTTTGGTCAAGTCCGTATTTTTCTCGTCACTTCTAAGAGATGACTCAACCGAGTCATCAGACAAAATGGCAAACCTGTTAGCCAGATAAACAGGACCACCCGCCCCAACAGAGCGAGAGGTAGCAGGAGTGGTCTTCGGACCGGCAGACTCAACTGAAGAGCGAGCGGCCAAAGAAGCATAGGATGTCGCACCAGTACCGTCCTTCTGGCGGTACAGGAGTTCGCGGCGAGCACTACCAAGGCTGATGAACTGCGAGTTAGCAAGCTGTAAATGTCCTGCTCCAGGCGATACCTGGGCATTGCCTGGAACGTACCTGGTGAGCATCACGGCAATGAAACAATAAGCAGCAGCATTGCAATGCTCCTCAGAATGTGAATCTAGTGCAGAGCAATTACCACATCGAGAAGCTTCCTACAGGAGCTTTTGCCGTGACCGTCCCCATAAAAAGAGAAACACTGAAGAGGGCGAGAAACAAAGCGCCTAACCCTAAGGTTGATAAGACCGATATGAACACGGTCTGGGAGGGTGGAACCAAAGAAGGTAAGAAGGACCATGTTGGTAGAATTCTTCATCTTTGTCACCTTCTGGACTGAGTTAGGACACATACTCAGTATTTTCTCTTCAGGAAATTCGTAAAGATCCTAACTGTACACACAACCTTTACTGTAATTAAAGGTGGGATGTGCCTTAATAGTCTCAAACATGCTGTCAGGGAAGTTGTTGCAACATCCTTGTCTGCGTGAAGTCTTTGCTCGAACGAGCACCCCCTTCCCGTATTTCTTGAGGTTTCCCTCAGGAATCGTGCCGATCTCTTTGGACAAGTACCGGGAGGCGTGGATGAAATTCCCGTGCCCATTTCTGTAGTAGGCCACAAACCAACGTGGAGGCGGGATCTGGCGGACTTCAGGAACTGAATTCTCTGAATGGTTGTCAAAAAGATTTGGGATGTAGTCCGTGTCACTGTCCGAAATATTGCAAGAGTGGAGAAGTTCTGTCTTAAAACCAGAGCCAGCAAGGGGCAGTGATGCTACATGTTCTACTGCCAAACGGGCTTCATCACATGACAGAAACGTTACATAGCAGCGATTAGACGGAAAGTCCTTATCGTAAACAAGTCGAATGCGAAGAACCGTGCCATACACCTTGAGAAGTGAGTGCAAGGCGTGATAAGAAAATGATGGGTTAACATTTACCATCACAAGGGAGTCATATGCAGCAGAAATACGTCCCTCAGAAGAACTCCCAGAACAGGAGACTGCTGCGGGAGGCTCTTGTGGAGGGGAATCCTCCTTCCCACTCAGACCTGAAGATGACGTCTCGCGGGCCAGGTCAGCCACCTCACGAGAACCTGACTGTTTTTTGTGTTTCACCATATATATAAAGTTACACAAAAATGGCTCCAGGGCAAGGAAACCACCTACTGGGACAACAATGGGAGGGAGCGCTGGCTGCCGTGGACGGGTACCTCGTCCCCATGCGGACCAGTCGTTTTAAAACAGGCCCCACATGATACGAATGTTTGTCCACGACAGAGCTGAGACCCCCCTCCCAAAGCATCCCAGCCTGGACACCCAACCATCCAGCACAGGACGGCCCCTATTGGGCGATCCCTCCAGCGGGTGGCTCCGCTGGTCCACTGGCATCCTACGTAGGAACCATTTAGTCTGACCCCTCACTGGCGACCTTACTAGCATGGGTAGCCCTCTCCCCTTCGAAAGGGCAGAGCAGGGGCCTAAGCCCCCTCTAGCCTAGCTCGCCAGGTCACAGGGGCATGCAAGCCCCCCCACCACGACAAGGCGGTTCCCATCTGGGGGGGTTGTGAAATATCGAGTGACTATCTAGGGCATATCGTGTTGGTCGTGCAATTTTTTTTTCTTTTCAGATTCTTCCTGAAAAAAAAGATTACATCCCTTATTTCTTGTAGCGATTTATCGTCGAATAAAACTGTTACAAATATATCGCATCGCTGTCTGTGAAAGTTCGTGTGATTGTCGTGTGACATTCATTGTATTTATTGCACAGTAACCATACTCGAGGATGTACAAACACTGTACGACAATCCAAATAGTAGCACGATAAAAGAGTGAAAGCAGGATGACAATTCAACGATAACATAACGAACCTTCATAATAATAACACGTTATACTGGAATGAATCTTTGTTGGAAATAGATTCTTGGATGATAACAACACGACAAACACGAAAATAAGTCAAGCATGGTTTTGTATTCCTCCCATGTGACCATGAAGGGTGCGTTGTGTAATGACCAAAACGTAGCTTTGGTGTCATTGTCTTCCTCCAGTTTGTGTCCTGTCTTCTTATCTGAAGTGTAATTCGCTGCAATACTTCGTTGAACATGGCGTGGTAGACCCACAGGCACAAATCAGGGTCATGTTCTTGGTGATGTGGCAGTAGTTTGTGTTAGCTGTCATACTGTTCCTTCTGCGTAATGCACGACCTAACAAACCATTTTTATTTACGTTATAGCCTTTAGCGCCTGTAGGCATACTTGAAGAGTATATGTGGGAAGCGCTGTTAAGGTTCCGCTCATTAGTGGCGCATATTGTGGCCTATATCACCCCCAAGCGCATCTTTGTTGTAACCACCTTGAATCCGGATATTATAGCTACCTTTAAACCACTCGACAAATGACATAGCTTCAAGCAGTATGTGGTGGGATTCTAACCTACGCGTGGACGTCTACCCGATCCCACGTTCACCACCTTATCCATTACGCCACCGCCTCCTAATTTACTGGGCTTGCTCCCTCGCTTCTTGTTTTGTTGTTAGTCAATGATGAAAAGATGGGTTAAATCAAATTGTATCTTGAGGTTGTTCATTAGTAGACTATTCATATCAATTTCATCCGTGTATGTTCTGGTGTTTGTAGATGAGCGGTCACTGAGGTCAAGTGTCAAGCGTTCACTATCTATGTCACACACCTTTCTCAGGGTTGATGATACATCAGGTTAGTTTTTCACTGCATTAAGAGTACGGTTCACTACACTACACTAAAACAGTCTGCACACACACAAGTCCACAGCTCCTTGGCAATTACCGAACTGAGAGCGTAACGGCCAATCCGTGTGACAGCCATACACTGTCTAACCTCGGCAGCCTTCAGTCTGTAGCACCGTCGTCAGTAAACTCATTGACACAGTGGCCGATTCTTATTTTTAAGAATACTGACAAATGCCTTGATTACAACAGTTAAAGTATTATTTAATTATAAATGTAAGAACTAAAATATATGTTAGTATTAAATGTATGTCTGTGCTAGTATTAAATGTATGTCTGTGCTATTATACAAGTTATAATTACATATATATAATCTAACAACTAGAGATTCTCACACTGAACTTGTGAGAGCAGATATTGACCTCAGTATGATCTAAAGTTGGAAGTGCAAGCGAAGGCATAAATAGTATGTGGGGCTCTCCGCGTATATGAATGGAAACAAAGGAAACAATCATATACAGTTCATACCCTAACATGCAGTAGCCATCTGCGTCCTACTAGGGAGACGTGAGAAGGCCCATGTGGCCAGGCATGTCCTGCAGAGAGTGGACCCGAGGCGTGGGAAGGGCCGCGTTGCATGGCATACAATCCAGTGGCGTCGGTGGATGCTGCTATACAGGCGTGAATTCCAAAAAAAAAGAACAGTCGTGTTGAGTTTATGTTCGTCGGGCGGCATTCGTGCAGTTTGTTGAGATGTCGTCTTGTATTTGTCGGTTGTCGTTAAACATCGTATTGTTATCGATATACCTTCGAGTAATATCTTTATCGTGTGCCCATCGTGCAAGTGTTGTACTGGAATTGTAAAAATGATTGATAGCAACACAATATATTGTTAAATGGTTGTCCTATGCTCGTTGTTATCTTAATATAGTATGCTCATCCCACAGCTTTCGTGTAACTGTCTGTCTGGCTGCTGTCGTCAGCCGTGGGGTTCGTCGGTTATCGTGGAAATAGTTCAAGTCATGCTCAATCGTGTGGCGTTCGCCTGTCATCGTGCTGTGTGGAATGTGGGCCAAAGGAGAAAAAAGCAGCAGTAATATAACTAAACAATGAAATTAAATAATGAATACAAAAACATGAATAATAATATTAATAATAATAATAATAATAATAATAATAATAATTGTAATAATATACATTAACTCGAATCACACTCACTAATCATCCTTAAGAGAACAATGCGCCGCAAAGAACAAGCACTCTCAAACACATTTTTTACTCAGTAGACCAATTTCACGAACTTTCTGGTTCCTAGGCCAAAAAAACACTTGATCGTGTGAACGACTAGCAAATTATGTAAAGAATTAACCAAAATATCCTCCCCAGCCCCTCCTTTGTCTCACCCCAACCCCGTTTTCTAGGGTTGAGCAGGATCCCACAATTATTTATTCACAGATCCGATTACTTGACCAAGCGGATCCGTTGGTTTCGGGTCCAGACCCGATTACTGGCTGGTCCCGGCGCCACGCGATACTCGTCTGGGAGGAATGAGACGGCTATTTTTGCTAGTGGCGCGGGATTTGGGTCTAGCTGCATGTTACGGCCCGCCCGTAACATACATTACTACCATCACCTCCTCCGCTTGTTACCTCGTTCGCTACCTCTCCACCTCCCCTTCCACATCACCGTCTCGTGAACCTTCCACGCCACCGTTTCATGAACCCTCCACGTCACCGTTTCATGAAGCCCCGCTACTGTCCCGAAGTTGGATTCACGCGGCCCCTTTCGACTCAACCGGAAGTGTTGAGCCAGCTCTTAGTTTTCTGGAATGCAAGTTGAGGTCCAGCCCTCAACCAGTGAACACAACGCCTCTTGGGTGTACCGTGGGATCAACCATTACCCAGCACTTCACCACTGCGACACCGCATAAGTATCACTTCCCCTCGTCCGTGCTTTCCACATTGCCTCTATATAGGATTAGGATTATTGTTAGGTATTAAGTTGGGTTCTTTATTG
Source organism: Portunus trituberculatus (assembly GCF_017591435.1). Classification (NCBI taxonomy): domain Eukaryota; kingdom Metazoa; phylum Arthropoda; class Malacostraca; order Decapoda; family Portunidae; genus Portunus; species Portunus trituberculatus. The sequence continues at coordinate 205,126 of NC_059256.1, read as the reverse complement.
TTGTATTTATTACTGTCTTATATGTATATGTGTATGTCATTTTCCTGTGTTTCATGTTATATATCTGTGTTTCATGTCTCTTGTTATATATGTGTCAATTTCATTATGGGTTATTAAAATAGCTTTTTAAAGTGACCCCCTTTTGCATTTCCTCACCAGTTGAACCTGCAGTTTTTTTTTTTATTGTTATTGTTCACCGGCTCTCCGATGCCAATCTTACCAGTTTAACCGGTGAACGTAACAATGCACTAGATTACTGATGAATCTCGCGCAGTACTCGTCAAACTTATTTATACTACTGGTACTTTACCGGTAGCAATGACTGGCGAGTGGGGCCGTAGCGGTATCGAGTAAGGAATTTTCGCTCCATGCCAAAATATCCCCTTGGTTTTACACCCCTCTGCTATCTTTGGTCAAACTTGTGGATAGAAGAATCTACGGAACCAGAGTAAACACGATCAACAATTGTCATTATGAGCGTATATAACACATCACTAGTCTTATAATATATTATTTATCGAATATTTCTCACTGAAAATTTTCCTGGTGCACCATAAATCATCCTTTTCTCTACCTAACAAATTAAATGTGAAATTCTCTGTATTTATTTAGAAAAAGAAAAAAAAAAAAAAAAAATAGATAAATAAATAAATAAGTGTGTAATGGTATGTCGGTGTCGTGCGGAACTGTGCCTGTCGGAGCTATTTGGAGACTCCAAACATTCGATATATAATACATTATAAGACTACAGATTAAGGGTTATAATTATACGCTCATAATGACAATTGATGATCGTGCTTATCTGGCTAGGATATCAGCTCCATAGATGCTTCTATCCACGAGTTTGAACAAAGATAACAAAATTTCGCACGCGACAGCGATACAAATGGTCTTGACGAGACTGGCGGTACACAACTCTTAATGGGACAGACAAGTGTGGCGTTACTAGCACGTAAGCCCGACTCCGCCCAAGTTACTGGGACTACATGTGCCGGCACAGTGAGCCGAGTTGTTACTGTATGGCGTGTTGTTACTTATCATATATGGATAGATGGAACGATGTATAGCTGAATGAATGAATGAATGGATAGATGGATGGATGGTTTGGATTGATGGATGGCTAAATGGATGGATGGATAGATGGATAGAAAAATAGATATATAGATAGATAGTTGGAATGATGAATTGATATTTGGATAGATACACACACAATATGACCACACAATATGACCAGTCATGATTCATTGCCTGCTGGTCGATGGTACGTGATTCCAAACAGCCTTATCGGGACTGGAGTCTGGCGGTGTATTTGGCACTAGCGGTACAAAAAGCGTCAAGCGTTTTTTTTTTTTTTTTTACTTATTCATTTTATTTATTTATTTTATTTACTTAATGGCCTATGGCGCCTGTAGGCATACTTGAAAAGTATATGTGGGAAGCGTTGTTAAACTTCCGCCCATTACTGGCGCAGGCAATTTTACTTATTATAGTGGTACCCATATTAGGGCATCTTGGGTGTAACCACCTAGAGCCTGGTTATCATGGTGACGTGTAATAACTTTAAACTACTCGACAAATGGCATAACTTAAAGCGGTATGTGGTGGGATTCGAATCTACGCGTGGACGTCTGCCTGATCCCACGCTCACCGCCTCCCTAATGTCAAGCGTCAAGCGGAACTAGCTGAAGACATTGCCGCTAAGAAAATTTTTACCAGTACAATACCGGTAAGCCTATTACCGATAGTACCGGTAAATGGACCAGTACTTGCTCACCACTACAGACGATTTCTACCTGCGCGGGATTTGTGCCCTGGTTGGACCCGATTACTGAGGAATCCCGCACGGTATTCGTCTGAGGAGCTTGACAATTACTGGATCTGTGAGGCAGCCAGATGATTACAGGGATTCATGTGGCTGTCAGTAAGATTTCAGCGGCTGGCGATCTGACAAATCCACTGTAATAACAATGGATAATTCCAAGGAGGATGCAGTGGAAACCTGCTGAAACGAGAATTACTCCCAGTGAGGTCTAATAGTGGTTCAGGGGGTGTTGTGAACTTGTCATTAAAGCCAACTCACCTCACTGAACGTTTCCCCTTCTCTCAACACAAGAGGACAGTCACAGGCTGCCCTGTAAAGTCTTCTTCACACAAAACTGTATGTATCTAACTGCACAAACATTCTTTACTCAAAATTCGAAATTGAAAAAAAAGACTCTTATACCATCCTCGGAATCCCCTTCCCTAATTTATGTTGCCCTTGGCCAGTATTCTCTCCTCTCTCTTCCTCACTTTGATGCCATGGTATACTGCTGAGTTAAACTGATATACTCACCTTTGGCGTTATGCTATGTTTGACTTTTGAGAAAAAATTGCCTTCAGTTTGGTGGAGAAGAGATTGAAATATGACTAGGAATTTCATTCATGCGTATAATAACCCAAATTATATTGACTTAGTTCTACGGAGCGAAATGACAAAGGCATCCATCGGCTCTGATAGTTTAGAGTTGACTGAGAACGCAAAAAGTTGAAAACATAAAAATTCAAATATCACCCACCTCCAGTGTGGCCAGTTTTACGCTCGTCTTTGATCTGACATCAGTCTTATTTTCTACGTCTCGTAGAATATAAGAGAAGCTTGGCAGCATTAGATCTTGCCACGTGTCGTTAGCTGAAGAATGTGATTAAACATAATCTTTATTGCTCATCTTGTATGTTGTTTATTAATATCAATGGTAAATATTTTATTATTTTATCATCCGTCTAGCCTTGGCGGATCGGTGGGATTCGTGTCCAGTAATCGGATCTCGCCCAGACCTTCCGTTTTTTAACCGCGAGGCACCACGCCAGCCTCTCAAGGTGCATGCCCGGCTTTCTTCCCTCTCCTGACTATAATTACTCACAGACCCTCCCTCCACAACCCTCACCCGAACCCCGACTAATATGATATGCAGAATTTTATCAGGAAGACCATGGCGTCTTTTTTTTTTTTTCTTGATGATGCATGGTAATGTGACGAAGCTGAGTGTTATCTTGCCATGAAACTGTAAGAATAGATCGCCGCCTCAGGCATCACTCGGCTGCTCTCTCTCTCTCTCTCTCTCTCTCTCTCTCTGCAATACTATAACTGTTATTTTTTTAAATCACGTAGAAACAGTCAAACAATAATTTCCTTCTCTTTATAACTATAGCTCCATCATCTTAATAAAAAAAACTGAAGAACTGGCTTTACTGGAGAGAGAGAGAGAGAGAGAGAGAGAGAGAGAGAGAGAGAGAGAGAGAGATAATTTTGGCATAATTATAGAAAACCCTGTAAATTAGTATCAAAATCATGCTACTTTGGCATATTACATAGAAAGAGTGTTAAATTATTTGTGTTTGCCAGCGATATGTGGAGGGTTGTGGTGCTGCTATGGTCATCCTTTTTTTTCTTTGAAAGCTGATTGGTGAACTCTCTTTACTTTAATGAAGATTATGTGAAAAAAAGTCGGCACTCGGAATTTTATGGCGAGTGACAATCGTGAGGTACTGGAGGTAGGAAGGGAATCCTGGGAGTTTTTAGGTGCTAAGAATCTCTTGTGGTCGACAGCGAATCTTGCGCCTTTCATCTTGATGACACCACTGCCATCAGTTCTATCTCTAAAGCTAAAACTTTTGTTAATAAGGCCAGGGTTTTACTTCTTTCTCTTCCTCCCTTCTATTAGAATTCTCTTCACCGCTGAAATATTGCATCTTTTGCTATTTTTTACCGCTATTTACATGGTAACTTTTCTTGTGATCTTGTTAAAACTGCATGTCTCCCCTCTTCCTGCTGCCTCGCTGTACAAGGCTTTGCTCTGAAACTCCATGCCTACTTCTTTTATTTCCAACTTCCTATGACTTAATAGGAGGGTTCCAAGATAATTATCTTTTCTTTTGGATAAATTTTTCGGGTCTGCAGGGGAACTGGCAACTAAGTGGACCTTTTTTTTTCCCTAGGCCAGATTTTCCACATACCTATAATAAAAAATGTATATTCTCTCTCTCTCTCTCTCTCTCTCTCTCTCTCTCTCTCTCTCTCTCTCTCTCTCATCACAAAGGAGTGAGAGCTCTCCACCTTGCTGCAGCGGAGGGCCATCATGAATGTGTGGCAGCCCTCATAGATGTCACCCCGCCCACTCCCACACACCCGGAGGGAATAACTTCGGTGCACGTCGCCAGCTACAATGGCCACGTGGAAGTTCTGGAACAGTTGACGGATGCTGGCTGGTCCCTCACCGGCAAGGACAATGATGGCTGGACACCCCTGCATTTTGCAGCGGTAGGGGGATGCGTAGCATCTGCCCAATGGCTGGTGCAGAGAGGTGCTGACCCAGGCGTGCAAGACAGGAATGGACACACCCCGTTGAACATTGCCGAGCAATACGGCTGCCACGAGGTGGAGACGTGGCTAGCCAAGAATTTTGGCGGTACTGTGAAGAGCGAGGATCGGCGTGTGGACCAAGTGGTAAGGTTGTGGTCACGTGTGTTGTTAATTGGGTTTTCAGGTATGTGGGGGGAAGGACAGGAGGGGAGTATACAGAGGGGTGGGATGAGAGGAAGGAGTTGAGAGTGTGGATTAGAGAAGAGTATGGTAAGAGAAAAGAGGGAACAAGGAAATGTAAGGAGAGAGTTGGGAAGGAGGGGGATGACTGGAGAGTAGGGGAGGTCAGCGTGTTGAAGGAACCAAGAGAGAGAGAGAGAGAGAGAGAGAGAGTGCGGGTTAGGGGATGATGGAAGGGGAAAAGAAAGATGGTCATGTGAGGGAGGGAAAAAGAGGAAGAAAGAAGGGAGAGGGAGGGAGAGAGGAAGGAATAGGAGGGGAGTGGATGAAGAGAGGAGTGGAGGTGAGGGAGAATAAAAAGTTGGTGAAGGCAAAATTAAATTTGGGAAACAGAGTAGAGGATGGAAGGGATGGATGGATGGATGATTTAGAATAAGGCGCCACAACATCAGCGGTCATCTGGCGCCGCTACGAAATATTAAAAAGGACACCATAAAATAAAAAAAAAAATAAATAACACCAAAAATGACACCATAAAATGAAAATCTAACTAAAAGCAATTAAAAACTACAAAACTATAAACAAAGAAATATTCGAGAATCAGAAGAAACTAAAATACAGTATACAATAAAATTTAAGAAAACATTAAAATACATATAATAAAATCGGATAAAATTCACAGATTTGGCAGGAGTCCAGCTTCTCCCAAAAATCTAAAAACGTCATGGCCCTGGGCCAGGCACTATGGTCCAAGGACCTTTGATATATAATAGACACCGCTATCTCTACCGCGACAGCGGTAGAGGTAGCGGTGTCGTAACTCGGTCAAACTAGGGCACTACTCTACCAACAGGTGCCGCACGGTGAGCGGCACCAAGCAGTCATCACAGTAAGGTTGAGGGTCCCTTGTCAGGAGGTACCTTTGTGTAAGGTACGTGTGACCTATACGAAGTCGCGCCAATAAAGTTTGTGCACGGCGATCCTGGACATGGGAGTATGTCCACTGAGGGATAGTGGAAGTAGTGATCTCTCCCATTTTCGAGGTTGCGACCCCCGTTAGCCATCTCCTCAGCCAAATTGCTGCAACTGCCACACGAATAGTGTGAAATACATCTTGAAACGGAACAGGGGCAGGATATGGAGTGCGACTTGCTGCCTCTTTAGCGAGGCGATCTGCGTGTTCATTCCCGGGAACACCTACGTGACCAGGGACCCAACAGAATCCAACACGATATCCTCTTCTGGTAAGAAGATAGAGCCACTCCAGGGCTGATAAAACCAATTGGTGAGGGGAAATAAAAGAGGAGAGAGCAGTAAGAGCACTGCGAGAGTTTAAAGACGAAACCGGGAGACTAAAAATGATCTGTAAAGCTAGAACTATGGCAGACAGCTCCGCAGTAAAGACGGAGGCTACCGAAGAAAGGCTGCCAGACCGATAAAAAGAGGGGAAAACCGCACTAAACCCAACGCCTGCGTCGGATTTGGATCCATCATTAAAAACGGGGATGTCCTCAGTATGGATAAAAGTGTTCTAAAAACTTGCTTGAGCAGCAAGCTGGGCACATTCTGACAACTTGTTTCGAAGTTCCAGGACGTATTGGAAGCTGGTTCTTTCTTCTCCCTGGATGTCCTGATTATCCCACAACTCCTTCAACACCGTGAGAGGTCCTCGAACAGAGCGTCCATATAGTAGTTCAAAGGGGGAGAACCCGGTCCGATCACTGGGGATTTCCCTGAGGGCGAAGAGCGTGGGAACGAGGTAACGGTGCCACTCCTGGGTTTTCAGCACAGAGCTTGCGCAGAGCTGCCTTGAGAGGACCATGGAGCCTCTATGCGTCCATTGCCACTGGGATGGAAAGGAGTTGTGAAAATAGGTTTAACACCAAGCAGCTTATGTAACTCTGATAACAGACTGGAGGTAAACTGAGTTCCTCGATCAGAGAGGATTTCTCTAGGAATTCCTACACGTGCAAATATCACTAGTAAGGCTTCAGCTACTGATACTGAGTCTATGTCCTTAAGTGGCAGGGCCTCTGGAAACCCAGTTGCAAAATCTATTAAGGTAAGAATGTGTCTATGGCCCTCGGAAGATGGAGGAGAAAGAGGTCCAACGAGGTCAATGGCGACTCGGGAAAAAGGCTCGGTGATCACAGGTAGGGGCTGAAGAGGGACAGGACGCACCCGGCCCTTTGATGACATCCGTTGGCACTTGTCACAAGAGCGGCAGTAGGCACGGATATCCGCTCCCATACCTGGCCAAAAGAAATGTTCATAAATTTTCAACTCAGTCTTGCGGTGAGAGAAATGTCCAGCCAAGGGACTCTCGTGGGCCACTGAGAGTATGATCTGGCGACACTCACTTGGGACAACCAGGCATTGTTGGCCTACCTTATTTGGAAGCTGAGAAGTGAAGCACTTGCGGTAGAAGCCCATTGACGTACAGGTACTGGAAGGACGACCCGTTCCTGGCTTTCTCAACTTCTCCCGTAGAGGCTTTCTGTCGTACCCCAGTTAAGGAAGGACACGAGGCTTGCAGTTGGTTGAACTCTTGAGGGGTCATGGAGAGAGGCTGAAGTTCTGGAAGTACCAGAGGATGCAGTCTTTTCATCCTTCCGGCACGGGTGGTAACAGCGTGTACTTGGTCAGCCGAAGACACAGTCGAAGCACTGGTAGAAACCTCCGGCTGCAGCTCTGATGACAAGGATGCCCTGCTGGAATCAGGAAGAGGAGCTGGAGAAGGATTAGAGACCTGGGGATCCATAACTCCCGGGATGTTTCCTATCAGAGCGCCAGCAAACTTTATAGGAGCTCTCACCACCTCAGTCCAACCAGTGTAGAAGGGGCAGCGCACGTAGCACTTTACAACTGGGAATTTGTCTACTCTTCCCAAGTAGTCAGCTAGGGAAATCTTGGGACAACTCTCCACATCTACGTCTGGAAGCACCTCTTCTGAGACTACCACACACGAGCAGCCAGTGTCACGGATGATGTTCGAGCTCCAAGATCCGTTAATGGTGCCCGAGACAGAATAGTTTGGGACACTCTTGTCACCAAGGCAAAACCCAACCTTAGGAGTCGACTTACCCGCTTCCCAATCCTTGAAGGCGCGGGGATTCTTAGGGCAGCGCGGCCGAATATGGCCGTCTTCTCCACACTGGTGGCACGTAATTTTCTTAGGGGTGGACTGGACAGAGGACTTGCTGGAGTCACCTTGAGATGATGTAGGGCTTACCCCAGAGGCAGCTTTAGAAGTTCCTCGGGAACTAGAAGAGTAGGCTTTCGGGTAGGCGTGACGGGCAGATGACCAGTCGTCGGCAAGCCTTACTGCGTCGGGAAGGTCTGTCGGCCGACGCTCCTTGATGAAAACCCTCAAATCTGGAGAAAGATTAGTCAAAAACTGGTCAAGCAGGATGAATTTTTTAAGACCTTCAAAAGTGTGGGCGACATCAGATGCCTCCGACCATGCCTGGAACAGTCGAGTCAGATGGACAGAGAACTGCTGATAATTTTCCCCAACCCTAATCCTGGCTTGGCGGAACTCCAGACGGTAGTTGTCGGCGGTCTTACTGAACCCAGTGAGGAGAGCTTTCTTCAGAAGAGCGTAATCTTCAGTTATGTCAGCAGACAACGACGTATACAGTTCAGTAGCCTTACCCGTGAGGAGACACCCAAGTCTTGCAGCGTAGCTATCCTTATCAATCTGGAGTAGTTCAGCCACCCTTTCAAAGCGCACGAGGAAGTTGCTTATATCATCTCCCTCTTGATAAGTTGGCAACTTCGGTCCTCTGACGTTCTCACAGGAAGAAGTACTCACTTTTCCTTGACCGGTGCTGCGGGCGAGCTGTATCTCCTTCTCAGCTTGAAGCTTAGCAAGTTGGAAGTCTCTCTCAGCAGCTCTTTCTTCTCTCTCTGCTAGGAGCCGCTTCTCTTCTCTCTCGGTAGCTCGCTGGTCCCTCTCAATAGCTTGTTGTTGTAGAACATACTGACCAAGCTCAGCACCCTCAAGACCCAAAGCATCGGCCTGAGCCTTAAAAACATCAAAGCTAGACATAGCGTGAAATCACAATGTAAATAGATCAAACACTCAAGATATAACCAGACAACCCAACAATAAGAGCAATAAGGACCCAGAGAGAAAAGATAAGTGAAAGGATAGAAAACCCAAAACAATAAGTGTGGAAGAAACAATGGTAACAAAACAGCCCTGAAAAAGGGCACAAGACAACAGTCAACACAACACTAGGAGTGCTTGTGTAGAACAAAAGTAGTTTCCAACAACACGATTGAAAACAAAAGGGGTTACCATCAACAAACCCTACCGCAGGCATACAGGAGCCACAGAAGAACGGTAGAGGATGAACACTTGCTTCCGGGCCGCAGACAGCAAGTGGCGCGCATGGGCGACTTCATAGACCCTTCAAATAGCAGTTGACCCAATCCTGGCGAGGTCGCCACGTGTCAAGGGTTCCAAGATGGGTGCTGCTATCGGAAGGTAAAACAAACATGAGAGAATGGTTAAGACACCATTTACTATTCCAATAACCAATAACCACCAAACAGCCTCACAAATAACAGAACCTTCTGCAGGAAGGTTGCAGCACTCTGGACTCAGCAGCGACACTGCTGCTGGGTTAATAACGAGCGCCGACGGTCGAGTGTCGGATAGGTGAAGGTCGTTGGCCTCGTTCAGGTGGTAGTTGCCCTCACACAGGCCCCCATAGAAGAATCTACTCCAGGTAGATTATAACAACTACCACATGAAAAGAAAGAACATACATGTTAAGAAAAGGAGGGAGGCACTGGTGAGGTTGGTTTCAAGGCGCCTTAGGCTGGGAGTCTGCTCATTAAATCTGCTCCCACGTTGTCCTTCCCAGCAATATGGACGACTCTGAACCGGTAGGCTTGTAGACTTAAGGCCCATCTCAACACCCTATCATTCTTGCCTTTAAAGGTTTCCAAGTACAACAAGGGCTTGTGGTCCACTTCTAATATGAATTCACGACCTCTGAGATAATAGTCAAAGCGGAGCACACCAAACACAACAGCAAGACACTCACGTTCTATGGTGGAATACCTCTTTTCCCGGTCCAGGAGCTTCCTGCTGGCATAGGCGACAGGATGAGGCACCCCCTGATGGTATTGCAGCAGAACAGATCCTAGTCCGTGACTTGAAGCGTCACTCCGAAGGATGAAAGGGGAACCACAATCTGGAACTTGTAGTACTGGTGTGCTGGACAACACTTGCTTCAGGTGATTGAAGCAGCTCAACGCAGTCTCATCCCAGGCGAGAGGTTCGCGGACTCCTTTCTTCAAGAGGTCAGAGAGTGGTCCGGTGTAGTCTGAAGCCTGGGGAATAAACATCCTATAAAAGGCAATCATACCTAGAAAACTGCGGAGAGCTTTCTTGGACAGAGGGGGAGTTATCCTGCACAGCGCTTCCATCTTGCTGTTCTGAGGTCTCAGCTGTTCTCCGTCTAGTACGAATCCGAGATAGTGGATGGAGTGAACACCGAAGCGGCACTTGGAAGGCTTGGCAGTCAGGTTGTGGGAGCGTAGTCTCTCAAGCGTAGCTCTGAGGGCGCTGATATGCTGAGGCCAATCTGAAGAGTGGACAAATATATTATCAAAGTAGAAAGAAATGTTGGGTAACCCGGCGAGGACAAGACGCATCAGACGGACGTAGGTAGCACATGCTGTGACAAGTCCGAAGGGTAAGCGGCAGAATTCCATGAGACCACGATGAGTTGGAAAGGCAGTTAGGGGTTTGGCTCTGTCTGTCAATGGAATTTGGTAATAAGCCTTGCAGAGGTCAATTTCCGAGAAGTATTTAGCACCAGCGAACATGTGAAGGTCTTCTTCCATATTACAAGACGGCTCAGCGTGGAAGACCGTAACGGAGTTCAATTTCCGGTAATCAATAGCCATCCTGTAGGAACCGTCAGACTTCCGAACCATTACAACAGGACTACAGTGGGGAGAGGAAGACAATTGAATTATCCCTTGTTCCAAAAGGCTATCTACTTCTTCATCAAAGTGAGGTCTAAGGTGAATAGGGACAGGGTACAACCTAGCTTGAATCCTGTTGGTGGTGGTGAGGACAATATCGTGCATGATAGTCGAGGTACAGCCAGGTGTGGTGGAGAATACATCCCTGTAGTCCAGCAGTAAGTCCTCGATGTCGCCTCGTTGTTCCCAGGGCAAGGAGGGATTTATCTCCGGCATACTTGGTGGTGAAGAATCCAGCCATTCATCGGCCGTAATGGGCAGTTCCGTGGAGCTGGCGTCAGGCAATTTCTCCTCCACGACGGGAACGGTGCTGTCCTGGGGTTCGCTTGTTTCGAGAGATTGAATCTCGTCGAGAACATGGAGCCTGTTAACAACTGCTCGTCGATGGTATCTTTTAAGTAGATTGGCGTGGTATAGTTTAGGCCCACGAGGCTCGTCTATAAGGTAATCAACATTACCACGTCTTTCAAGGACCTTGTATGGACCATTCCATGCTACCAATAACTTGCTTGTGTGGCTGGGAAGAAGAACTAGTACCTCGTCACCTGGATTAAACTTCCTGTCCTGAGATTTAAGATCAAAATAGGACTTGTAACGGGCAGTACTTACATCAGCTGCTTGAGCAGCAAGCTGGGCACATTCTGACAACTTGTTTCGAAGTTCCAGGACGTATTGGAAGCTGGTTCTTTCTTCTCCCTGGATGTCCTGATTATCCCACAACTCCTTCAACACCGTGAGAGGTCCTCGAACAGAGCGTCCATATAGTAGTTCAAAGGGGGAGAACCCGGTCCGATCACTGGGGATTTCCCTGAGGGCGAAGAGCGTGGGAACGAGGTAACGGTGCCACTCCTGGGTTTGTCAGCACAGAGCTTGCGCAGAGCTGCCTTGAGAGGACCATGGAGCCTCTCTATGCGTCCATTGCCACTGGGATGGAAAGGAGTTGTGAAAATAGGTTTAACACCAAGCAGCTTATGTAACTCTGATAACAGACTGGAGGTAAACTGAGTTCCTCGATCAGAGAGGATTTCTCTAGGAATTCCTACACGTGCAAATATCACTAGTAAGGCTTCAGCTACTGATACTGAGTCTATGTCCTTAAGTGGCAGGGCCTCTGGAAACCCAGTTGCAAAATCTATTAAGGTAAGAATGTGTCTATGGCCCTCGGAAGATGGAGGAGAAAGAGGTCCAACGAGGTCAATGGCGACTCGGGAAAAAGGCTCGGTGATCACAGGTAGGGGCTGAAGAGGGACAGGACGCACCCGGCCCTTTGATGACATCCGTTGGCACTTGTCACAAGAGCGGCAGTAGGCACGGATATCCGCTCCCATACCTGGCCAAAAGAAATGTTCATAAATTTTCAACTCAGTCTTGCGGTGAGAGAAATGTCCAGCCAAGGGACTCTCGTGGGCCACTGAGAGTATGATCTGGCGACACTCACTTGGGACAACCAGGCATTGTTGGCCTACCTTATTTGGAAGCTGAGAAGTGAGGCACTTGCGGTAGAGAAGCCCATTGACGTACAGGTACTGGAAGGACGACCCGTTCCTGGCTTTCTCAACTTCTCCCGTAGAGGCTTTCTGTCGTACCCCAGTTAAGGAAGGACACGAGGCTTGCAGTTGGTTGAACTCTTGAGGGGTCATGGAGAGAGGCTGAAGTTCTGGAAGTACCAGAGGATGCAGTCTTTTCATCCTTCCGGCACGGGTGGTAACAGCGTGTACTTGGTCAGCCGAAGACACAGTCGAAGCACTGGTAGAAACCTCCGGCTGCAGCTCTGATGACAAGGATGCCCTGCTGGAATCAGGAAGAGGAGCTGGAGAAGGATTAGAGACCTGGGGATCCATAACTCCCGGGATGTTTCCTATCAGAGCGCCAGCAAACTTTATAGGAGCTCTCACCACCTCAGTCCAACCAGTGTAGAAGGGGGCAGCGCACGTAGCACTTTACAACTGGGAATTTGTCTACTCTTCCCAAGTAGTCAGCTAGGGAAATCTTGGGACAACTCTCCACATCTACGTCTGGAAGCACCTCTTCTGAGACTACCACACACGAGCAGCCAGTGTCACGGATGATGTTCGAGCTCCAAGATCCGTTAATGGTGCCCGAGACAGAATAGTTTGGGACACTCTTGTCACCAAGGCAAAACCCAACCTTAGGAGTCGACTTACCCGCTTCCCAATCCTTGAAGGCGCGGGGATTCTTAGGGCAGCGCGGCCGAATATGGCCGTCTTCTCCACACTGGTGGCACGTAATTTTCTTAGGGGTGGACTGGACAGAGGACTTGCTGGAGTCACCTTGAGATGATGTAGGGCTTACCCCAGAGGCAGCTTTAGAAGTTCCTCGGGAACTAGAAGAGTAGGCTTTCGGGTAGGCGTGACGGGCAGATGACCAGTCGTCGGCAAGCCTTACTGCGTCGGGAAGGTCTGTCGGCCGACGCTCCTTGATGAAAACCCTCAAATCTGGAGAAAGATTAGTCAAAAACTGGTCAAGCAGGATGAATTTTTTTAAGACCTTCAAAAGTGTGGGCGACATCAGATGCCTCCGACCATGCCTGGAACAGTCGAGTCAGATGGACAGAGAACTGCTGATAATTTTCCCCAACCCTAATCCTGGCTTGGCGGAACTCCAGACGGTAGTTGTCGGCGGTCTTACTGAACCCAGTGAGGAGAGCTTTCTTCAGAAGAGCGTAATCTTCAGTTATGTCAGCAGACAACGACGTATACAGTTCAGTAGCCTTACCCGTGAGGAGACACCCAAGTCTTGCAGCGTAGCTATCCTTATCAATCTGGAGTAGTTCAGCCACCCTTTCAAAGCGCACGAGGAAGTTGCTTATATCATCTCCCTCTTGATAAGTTGGCAACTTCGGTCCTCTGACGTTCTCACAGGAAGAAGTACTCACTTTTCCTTGACCGGTGCTGCGGGCGAGCTGTATCTCCTTCTCAGCTTGAAGCTTAGCAAGTTGGAAGTCTCTCTCAGCAGCTCTTTCTTCTCTCTCTGCTAGGAGCCGCTTCTCTTCTCTCTCGGTAGCTCGCTGGTCCCTCTCAATAGCTTGTTGTTGTAGAACATACTGACCAAGCTCAGCACCCTCAAGACCCAAAGCATCGGCCTGAGCCTTAAAAACATCAAAGCTAGACATAGCGTGAAATCACAATGTAAATAGATCAAACACTCAAGATATAACCAGACAACCCAACAATAAGAGCAATAAGGACCCAGAGAGAAAAAGATAAGTGAAAGGATAGAAAACCCAAAACAATAAGTGTGGAAGAAACAATGGTAACAAAACAGCCCTGAAAAAGGGCACAAGACAACAGTCAACACAACACTAGGAGTGCTTGTGTAGAACAAAAGTAGTTTCCAACAACACGATTGAAAACAAAAGGGGTTACCATCAACAAACCCTACCGCAGGCATACAGGAGCCACAGAAGAACGGTAGAGGATGAACACTTGCTTCCGGGCCGCAGACAGCAAGTGGCGCGCATGGGCGACTTCATAGACCCTTCCAAATAGCAGTTGACCCAATCCTGGCGAGGTCGCCACGTGTCAAGGGTTCCAAGATGGGTGCTGCTATCGGAAGGTAAAACAAACATGAGAGAATGGTTAAGACACCATTTACTATTCCAATAACCAATAACCACCAAACAGCCTCACAAATAACAGAACCTTCTGCAGGAAGGTTGCAGCACTCTGGACTCAGCAGCGACACTCAGCTCGGCTTCCATCCGTCTTGCGTCCCTTCGTCTCGTGTGGCGAGGGCGGGGCAGCACAGCTCCGCCCTTGTAGGTGGCGTTGAAGTGGTAGGCGAAGGAGGCGCAGGAGGAGAAGGGGCGTCAGGTGCACAGCAGTGACGGGAGTCGGAGCGTGGTAAGGAGAGGGTAGCAGCACTCAGGACCAGCCCACGGCTCTGAGGTAACCACGGTGAGAGCAGAGCCAGCCAGCGTAGGAGGAAGTGAGCAGGACGAGGCTCAGCTTCTGTCTGCCGAGGAAGGCGAGCTGCAGGAGCCACGTCAACTCCTACTGACGCTCGAGAAGCCGCGGTGGCCGCTTGAGAAGCTTCGGTGGGTTGCTCAGATGAAGCGCCGAGCAACTGGGTTAATAACGAGCGCCGACGGTCGAGTGTCGGATAGGTGAAGGTCGTTGGCCTCGTTCAGGTGGTAGTTGCCCTCACGTGCAAGACAGGAATGGACACACCCGTTGAACATTGCCGAGCAATACGGCTGCCACGAGGTGGAGACGTGGCTAGCCAAGAATTTTGGCGGTACTGTGAAGAGCGAGGATCGGCGTGTGGACCAAGTGGTAAGGTTGTGGTCACGTGTGTTGTTAATTGGGTTTCAGGTATGTGGGGGAAGGACAGGGAGGGAGTATACAGAGGGTGGGATGAGAGGAAGGAGTTGAGAGTGTGGATTAGAGAAGAGTATGGTAAGAGAAAAGAGGGAACAAGGAAATGTAAGGAGAGTTGGGAAGGAGGGGATGACTGGAGAGTAGGGGAGGTCAGCGTGTTGAAGGAACCAAGAGAGAGAGAGAGAGAGAGAGAGAGTTAGGGGATGATGGAAGGGGAAAGAAAGATGGTCATGTGAGGGAGGGAAAAGAGGAAGAAAGAAGGAGAGGAGGGAGAGGAAGGAATAGGAGGGAGTGGATGAAGAGAAGAGTGGAGGTGAGGGAGAATAAAAAGTTGGTGAAGGCAAAATTAAATTTGGGAAACAGAGTAGAGGATGGAAGGGATGGATGGATGGATGATTTAGAATAAGGCGCCACAACATCAGCGGTCATCTGGCGCCGCTACGAAATATTAAAAAGGACACCATAAAATTAAAAAAATAAATAAATAACACCAAAAATGACACCATAAAATGAAAATCTAACTAAAAGCAATTAAAAACTACAAAACTATAAACAAAGAAATATTCGAGAATCAGAAGAAACTAAAATACAGTATACAATAAAATTTAAGAAAACATTAAAATACATATAATAAAATCGGATAAAATTCACAGATTTGGCAGGAGTCCAGCTTCTCCCAAAAATCTAAAAACGTCATGGCCCTGGGCCAGGCACTATGGTCCAAGGACCTTTGATATATAATAGACACCGCTATCTCTACCGCGACAGCGGTAGAGGTAGCGGTGTCGTAATCAGTCAAACTAGGCACTACTCTACCAACAGGTGCCGCACGGTGAGCGGCACCAAGCAGTCATCACAGTAAGGTTGAGGGTCCCTTGTCAGGAGGTACCTTTGTGTAAGGTACGTGTGACCTATACGAAGTCGCGCCAATAAAGTTTGTGCACGGCGATCCTGGACATGGGAGTATGTCCACTGAGGGATAGTGGAAGTAGTGATCTCTCCCATTTTCGAGGTTGCGACCCCCGTTAGCCATCTCCTCAGCCAAATTGCTGCAACTGCCACACGAATAGTGTGAAATACATCTTGAAACGGAACAGGGGCAGGATATGGAGCGCGACTTGCTGCCTCTTTAGCGAGGCGATCTGCGTGTTCATTCCCGGGAACACCTACGTGACCAGGGACCCAACAGAATCCAACACGATATCCTCTTCTGGTAAGAAGATAGAGCCACTCCAGGGCTGATAAAACCAATTGGTGAGGGGAAATAAAAGAGGAGAGAGCAGTAAGAGCACTGCGAGAGTTTAAAGACGAAACCGGGAGACTAAAAATGATCTGTAAAGCTAGAACTATGGCAGACAGCTCCGCAGTAAAGACGGGGCTACCGAAGAAAGGCTGCCAGACCGATAAAAAGAGGGGAAAACCGCACTAAACCCAACGCCTGCGTCGGATTTGGATCCATCAGTAAAAACGGGGATGTCCTCAGTATGGATAAAAGTGTTCTAAAAACCGTGTGTGGGACAGAGCTGGCAGAAAATGTTTCTTGCCATCCATGGCAGGAGGGCATGATGAAACAACCGGAAGCTACCAATAACCAACTCGTGGGAGCCGGAAAGAGGAGACAAGAGTGGGGTCGATGGACAACTCTATCATGAGGTTTGCCACTCGAAGGCCAAAAGGTTTAGGTAGACTTGGTCGAGAGACATACGCCTGCGAACGCGAGTCCCGCAATATTGACAGACAAGGGACAGAATCGGGAAAACGGTGGGTGCGAAACCAACACCGGAGCATCGAAGATTGGCGCCGGAGGTCGAGCGGCCAGAAACCAGCATCCACTAGAAGGCTAGGTATTGGAGATGTCCGAAATGCACCCGTAGCCATGATGCAGCATGATGCACGGAGTCAAGCTTGCGTAGTCGTGCATCCGTTGCGGATGAATAGATCTGACAGCCGTACTCCAGCTTTGGAAGTATAAGTGTACGGTGAAGAAGCGGCAAAGCGTCACTGTCCGCACCCCAAGAGGTGTAACTTAAAACACGAAGAAGAGAACGTAAATGTGGAACCAAAGTAAGATGGCTGTCAAACAATAGGCCAAGATATCTAGTGGCCTCCACATTTGAGATGCGTCTATTGGCTAAATATAAATCGCGATCTGGATGAACGCAACGATTTCGAGAAAAATGCATAGACACGGTCTATGAGGTGAAGAATCAAAAACCGTTTATGTTGGCCCAACTGGACACCCAATTTATTGCCAGTTGGAGCTTTCGCTCAATCAGTGAGATCCTAGCAGCAGCAAAGGAGATGCACAAGTCGTCCACATACAAGGAGCTATGAACGCCATCCGGTAGAGTATCTATAACACCATTTATTGCAACTGCGAATAGCGTAACACTAAGAATACTTTCCTGTGGGACACCGTCATTTAAAGCAGTAGCAACGGAGAGAACACTCCCCACTCGATGGATGGATGGATTTTATTTTTTGGCGCCGCAACAACAATGGTCATATGGCGCCGCTACAAAAAATGAAATGAATTCAACGTGTACATATATGAAAAAAAAAACAACTAATTAGAATTAATTAAAAACAATACAGTAAAAGAAAAAAACTTAAAAAAAACTATACAACTAAAATTAAATAAAAATTAAAACTTAAAATACATAGTACCAATGCAGTAGTTAAAAATTAAAAAAAGACTAAAATAAAATAAAATATTAAAATACATATAATAAAGCAGGAATAAATTTCAAAGCTTTGGGAGAAGGCCAGCTTCTCCTAAAACCCTAAAAACGTCATGGCCCTGGGCCAGACACTCTGGTCCAAGGACCTTTGAGATATAATAGACACCGCTATCTCTACCGCGACAGCGGTAGAGGTAGCGGTGTCGTAACTCGATCAAACTAGGGCACTCTACCAACAGGTGCCGCAAGGTGAGCGGCACCAAACAGTTATCACAGTAAGGTTGAGGGTCCCTGGTCAGGAGGTACCTTTGTGTAAGGTACGTGTGACCTATACGAAGTTACGCCAATAAAGTCTGTGCACGGCGATCACGGAGATGGGTGTATGTCCACTAAGGGAGTGTGGAAGTAGTGATTTCTCCCATTGCGACCCCCGTTAGCCATCTCCTCTGCCAAATAGCTGCAACCGCCATACGAATTACATGAAATACATCTCGAAACGGAACAGGGGAAGGAGATGGAGCGCGACTTCCTGCGTCTTTAGCGAGGTGGTCTGCGTGTTCATTCCCTGGAACACCAACGTGACCAGGGACCCAACAGAACCCAACACGATATCCTCGTTGGGTAAGAAGATATAGCCACTCCAGGGCTGATAAAACCAAAGGGTTAAGGGAGACAGTGCAAGAGAGACCAGTAAGAGAACTACGAGTCACTAAAAATTGTAAAAGACGAAACCGGGAGAGTAAAAATAATCTGTAAAGCTAGGACTATGGCAGACAGCGCCGCGGTAAAAACGGATGCCACTGTAGGAAGAGTGCCAGACCGATAAAAAGAAGGGAAAACCACACTAAATCCAACGCCTGCGTCGGATTTGGAATCATTAGTAAAAACGGGGATATCGTGGGAGCCGGAAAGAGTAGACAGGAGTGGGATCGATGGACAAATCAATCATGAGGTTTGCCACTCGAAGGCCAAAAGGTTTAGGTAGACTCGGTCGAGTGACATACGCCTGCGAACGCGAGTCCCGCAATATTGACAGACAAGGGACAGAATCAGGAAGACGGTGGGAGCGAAACCAACATCGGAAAATCGAAGACTGGTGCCGGAGGTCGAGCGGCCAGTAACCTGCATCCTCTAGAAGGCTAGGTATTGGAGATGGCAGAAATACACCCGTAGCCAAGCGGACCCCAGCATGATGCACTGAGTCAAGCGTGCGTAGTCGTGCATCCGTTGTGGATGAGTAGATCTCACAGCCGTACTCCAGCTTTGAAAGTATAAGTGTACGGTGAAGAAGCAGCAAAGTGTCCCTGTCCGCACCCCAAGAGGTGTGACTTAAAACACGAATAAGGGATAGTGCTGTCCTGCAAGACGCTTTAAGAGAACGGAAATGTGGAACCCAAGTAAGACGGCTGTCAAACAATAGGCTAAGATATCGAGTGGCCTCCACACATGAGATGCGTCTAATGGCTAAATATAAATCGCGATCTGGATGGACGCAACGATTTCGACATAAATGCATAGACACGGTCTTTGAGGTGGAGAATCGAAAACCGTTTATGTTGGCCCAACTGGACAACCGATCTATTGCCAGTTGGAGCTTTCGCTCAATCATTGACATCCTAGCAGCAGCAAAGGAGATGCACAAGTCGTCCACATATAAAAAGCTATGAACGCCACCCGGTAGAATATCTATAACACCATTTATTGCAACTGCGAATAGCGTAACACTAAGAATAATTCCCTGTGGGACACCGTCATTTAAAGCTGTAGCATCGGAGAGAACACTCCTCACACGAACCCGTAAAAGACGTCTGGATAGAAACTGCTGGATAAAAATAGGAAGGTGGCCACGGAGACCCAAATTAAACAAAGAACATAAAATCCCATGACTCCAAGCTGTGTCGTAGGCCTTCTCCAGGTCAAAAAATACAGTAACCTGGTGGTGGTGATTACCGAAGGCCTCACAAATAGAAGACTCTAGGGATAAAAGAGCATCCGTAGTAGATCTCATCTTTCGGAAGCCGTACTGTACCGATGACAAGTACTTTCCCTTATCCAAGTACCACATGAGTCTTACATTTACCATCTTTTCTAACACTTTACAAATACAAGGCGTCAAATTTATAGGAGGGTAATTCGTAGCCTGGAGATGATCTTTCCCAGGCTTCGGAAATGGGAGAACCACTGCCACAGCCCAAGGAGATGGAAAGTCACCGGTATGCCAAATCATATTATAAACATTTAATAAATTAAAGCCTGGTCAGACATGTGACGCAAAAAGGCATAAGGAATGTCGTTTGGACCAGGAGAAGAGTCATGAGACTGGGACAAAGCAGTCCGCAACTCGGAGGCAGAGAAGGGGACATTATAGGACTCCCCTCCAGAGAAAAAAAAATTTATGCCGAGAGATTCTATTCTCTGGCGGTAACGTGCGCCCGGGGCTGCAGGATGCCTCCGGGAAACACTAGCAAAGTGCTCCGCGAAGAGGTCAGCGACAGTCCTAGGATCTGCCACCATTCGCACAGCAGACAACAAAACTGGTGGGGAGGAGCAGAATACTTACAAGTAATTCACTTTGTTAAAGACATCTGACTGTTAGCGAGCTGTAAAATATCCTTTTCCGGGCGATATCTAGGGCATTGCCTGGATCGTACCTGGTGAGCATCACGACAATGAAAACAATAAGCAGCAGCATTGCAATGCTCCTCAAAATGTGAGTCTAGTGCAGAGCAATTACCACATCGGGAAGCCTCCTTGCAGGAGCTTTTACCGTAACCGTACGAATAACATGAGAAACACTGAAAAGGGCGAGAAAGAAAACGCCTCACCCTAAGATTGATAGGACCGATATTAACACGGTCAGGGAGGGCGGAACCAAAGAAGATGAAAAGGACTATGTTGGGAGAATTCCTCATCGTAGTCACCTTCTGGACTGAATTAGGACACGTACCCAGTATTTGCTCTTCAGGAAATTCGTAAAGATCCTGACTGTACACACAACCTTTACTATAAATGTAAGTAGGATGAGCCTTCACGGTCTCAAACATGCTATCAGTAGGGTGGGGGGAGGATTTGGTGTTGGGCGCCGCAACAGCGGAGGTCATATGGCGCCGCATCAAACTATTTAATGAAAACAAAAAGGGTTTAAAACAAATCGTAAAATAATAAAAGCAAGTAAAAACGATAAAATTAATGGTAAGTAAAAACAAAAAAACTACAATAATATACATAAAGCATCAAAATACATATAATACAATGAAATAAAATTCATAGCTTTGGGAGAAGGCCAGCTTCTCCAAAAAATCTAAAAACGTCATGGCCTTGGGGCAGGCCAGGTCCAACGACCTTTGAGATATAATAGACACCGCTATCTCTACCGCGACAGCGGTAGAGGTAGCGGTGTCGTAACTCTATCAAATTAGGGCACTCTACCAATAGGTGCCGCACGGTAAGCGGCACCAGGCAGTCATCACATTAAGGTTGAGGGTCCCTGGTAAACAGGTACCTCTGTGTAAGGTACGTGTGACCTATACGCAGTCGCGCCAATAAAGTCTGTAAAGGTCGATCCCGAACATGGGTGTATATCCAGTGAGGGATAGAGGAAGTAGTGATCTCTCCCATTTTCGAAGTTGCGACCCCCGTTAGCCATCTTCTCTGCCAAATTGCTGCAACTGCCTAACGAATTAGAGGAAAGACATCTAGAAACGGAACAGAGGCAAAAGATGGAGCGCGACTTGCTGTCTCTTTAGCGAGGCGATCTGCATGATCATTCCCTGGAACGCCAACGTGACCAGGGACCCAACAGATCCCAACTTGATATCCTCGTTGTGTAAGAAGGTATAGCCACTCCAGGGCTGATAAAACCAAAGGGTTAAAGGATATAGTGGAAGAGAGAGAAGTAAGAACACTACGATAGTCACTAAAAACTGTAAAGGACGAAACCGGTAGAGTAAAACTGATTTGTAAAGCTAGGACTATGGCAGACAGCTCCGCAGAAAAGACGGATGCCACTGAAGGAAGGCTGCCAGACCGATAAAAAGAGGGGAAAACCACACTAAATCCAACGCCTGCGTCTGATTTGGAGCCATCAGTAAAAACAGGGATATCATCAGAATGCATAATAAAGTGTTCTAAAAACCGTGTGTGGGACAGAGCTGGCAGAAAATCCTTCTTGCCTTCCATGGCAGGGCATAATGAGATAACAGGAAGCTGCCAATAACCGACTCATGGGAGCCGGAAAAAGTACACAGGAGTGGGGTCGATAGATAACTCCGCCATGAGATTTGAAACTCTAAGACCAAAAGGTTTAGGAGACTCGGTCGAGTGACATTTGCCTGCGAACGCGAGTCCCGCAACATTGACAGACAAGGGACAGAATCGGGAAGACGGTGGGTGCGAAACCAACACCGGAGCATCGAAGACTGGCGCCGGAGGTCGAGCGGCCAGAAACCAGCATCCACTAGAAGGCTAGGTATTGGAGATGTCCGAAATGCACCTGTAGCCAAGCGGACCCCAGCATGATGCACAGGGTCAAGCGTGCGTAGTCGTGCATCCGTTGCGGATGAGTAGATCTCACAGCCGTATTCCAGCTTGGGAAGTATGAGTGTGCGGTGAAGCAGCAGCAACGTGTCCCTGTCCGCACCCCAAGAGGTGTGACTTAAAACCCGAAAAAGGGATAATGCCTGCCGACAAGACGCCTTAAGAGGTTGTCAAATAAAAGGCCAAGATATCAAGTCGCCTCCACACATGAGAGGCGTCTATTGGCGAGGTATAAATCCGGGTCTGGATGGACACCACAGTTGCGAGAAAAATGCATGGCTATGGTCTTGGAGGTGGAGAATCGAAAATCGTTCATGTTGGCCCAACTGGACACCATATTGATCGCCATTTGGAGCTTGCGCTCAATCAGTGACATCCTAGCAGCAGCAAAAAAAATACATAAATCATCAACATATAAGGAGTTGTGAATGCCATCTAGAAGGGTATCTATCACACCATTAATGGCGACTGCAAATAGTGTAACACTAAGAATACTTCCCTGTGGGACACCATTATTTAGAGCAGTAGCCTCAGAGAGAACACTCCCCACTCGAACCCGTAAAAGACGTCTGGATAAAAACTGCTGAATAAGAATTGAAAGGTGGCTACGAAGGCCAGACTGTAAAATGTCATGACACCAAGCCGTGTCGTAGGCCTTCTCCAGGTCAAAAAACTCTGTTACTTGATGGTGGTGATTAGCGAAGGCCTCACAAATAGAAGACTCTAGGGATAAAAGAGCATCAGTAGTAGATAGACCTCATCTTTCGGAAGCCGTACTGTACCGGTGACAGGTACTTCCTCCTCTCCAAGTACCACATGAGTCTTACATTAACCATCTTTTCTAATACTTTACAAATGCAGGACGTCAACGATATAGGACGATAGTTCGTAGCCTGAAGATTATCTTTCCCAGGCTTCGGAAATGGGAGAACCACTGCCACAGCCCAAGAAGTTGGAAAGTCACCGGTATGCCAAATCATATTATAAAGATTTAATAAAGAGTTAAAAGCACTGTCAGACATGTGGCGCAAGAAGGCATAAGGAATATCATCTGGGCCAGAAGAGTCATGACACTGGGACAAAGCAGTCCGCAACTCGGAGGCAGAGAAGGGACATTATAAGACTCCCCTCCTGTGGAAGAAAAATTTATGTTGAGAGATTCCATTCTCTGGCGGTGACGTGCGCCCGGGGCTGCAGGATGCCTCCGGGAAACACTGGCAAAGTGCTCCGCGAAGAGGTCGGCGACAGTCCTAGGGTCTGCCACCGTTCGCCCAGCAGACAACAAAACTGGTGGGGAAGGGCAGAATACTTCCCAGCAATTCGGCGGACTTTGTTAAAGACATCCGTAAGAGGTGTGGGCATTAATGGAAGAGACATAGCTTTCCAAGAGGCTCTTTGTGCCTCTTTCAAAACGCGGCGGGCCGAGCTCGGCAGCGCCGAAAACTTCCAGGCACTGCGGGTCCCCACGATGTCGCCGGAGACGAGAAAGCTGCCCGTTTCTCTTTCACCGCTTTAGTGCATGCTGCGTTCCACCAAGGAACGGGACGCTTAGTAAAGCGACCTGACGTCCTAGGGATTGTCTGAAGCGCTACTGAAAAAAAAAAAATCGGTAAAATAATCAACAGCCTCAGCACAAGTAGAAAAGTCAGCCAGCGGACGGATAAAGAG
>NC_059256.1:134933-180873 GCF_017591435.1 Portunus trituberculatus | reverse complement strand
CTTGTCCAGATATAGCTACTTATGATACTTTGCTGGCTTTAACAGTATCAGTCAAATTTTTTGTGTTCTAATAATCCAAATATGTATTAAGAAAAGACCCCAACATGACAAGACATCCATTGAATTATGATGATGTTTGACATTTTCTTTCAAAATTTATCATTTTACAATATCAAATATATGTAAACATTTTAACAGTTTACGTGTATCAGCCTTATTGCTTTTCATCATCCCAGGTGTGATAAATGGAAAAATGTGCTTCACATTCCGTCCATTATGTGGGTGCGAAACCAACACCGGAGCATCGAAGACTGGCGCCGGAGGTCGAGTGGCCAGAAACCAGCATCCACTAGAAAGCTAGGTATTGGAGATGTCCGAAATGCACCCGTAGCCAAGCGGACCCCAGCATGGTGTACGGGTCAAGCGTGCGTAGTCGTGCATCCGTTGCAGATGAATAGATCTCACAGCCGTACTCCAGCTTTGGAAGTATAAGTGTACGGTGAAGAAGCAGCAAAGTGTCCCTGTCGGCACCCCAAGAGGTGCGACTTAAAACGCGAAGAAGGGATAGTGCCGTCCTGACAAGACGCTTAAGAGAACGGAAATGGGGAACCCAGGTAAGACGGTTGTCAAACAAAGGCCAAGATATCGAGTGGCCTCCACACATGAGAGGCGTCTATTGGCTAAATATAAATTGGGATCTGGATGGACACCACGATTTCGACAAAAATGCATAGACACGGTCTTTGAGGTGGAGAATCGAAAACCGTTTATGTTGGCCCAACTGGACACCCGATTTATTGCCAGTTGGAGCTTTCGCTCAATCAGTGACATCCTAGCAGCAGCAAAAGAGATGCACAAGTCGTCCACATATAAAGAGCTGTGAACGCCATCCGGTAGAGTATCTATAACACCATTTATTGCAACTGCGAATAGCGTAACACTAAGAATACTTCCCTGTGGGACACCGTCATTTAAAGCAGTAGCATCGGAGAACACTCCCCACTCGAACCCGTAAAAGACGTCTGGATAAAAACTGCTGGATAAAAATAGGAAGGTGGCCACGAAGGCCAAAATTAAACAAAGACTGTAAAATGCCATGACACCAAGCCGTGTCGTAGGCCTTCTCCAGGTCAAAAAGACAGTAACCTTGATGGTGGTGATTAGCGAAGGCCTCACAAATGGAAGACTCTAGGGATAAAAGAGCATCAGTAGTAGACCACATCTTTCGAAAGCCGTACTGTACCGATGACAAGTACTTCCCCCTCTCCAAGTACCACATGAGTCTTACATTTACCATCTTTTCTAACACTTTACAAATACAAGACGTCAAAGATATAGGACGGTAATTCGTAGCCTGGAGATGATCTTTCCCAGGCTTCGGAAATGGGAGAACCACTGCCACAGCCCAAGAAGATGGAAAGTCACCGGTATGCCAAATCATATTATAAAGATTTAATAAAAGTTAAAAGCACTGTCAGACATGTGGCGCAAGAAGGCATAAGGAATATCATCTGGCCCAGGAGAAGAGTCATGACACTGGGACAAAGCAGTCCGCAACTCGGAGGCAGAGAAGGGACATTATAAGACTCCTCCAGCGGAAGAAAAATTTATGCCGAGAGATTCCATTCTCTGGCGGTGACGTGCGCCTGGAGCTGCAGGATGCCTCCGGGAAACACTGGCAAAGTGCTCCGCGAAGAGGTCGGCGACAGTCCTAGGGTCTGCCACCGTTCGCCCAGCAGACAACAAAACTGGTGGGGAGGAGCAGAATACTTCCCAGCAATTCGGCGGACTTTGTTAAAGACATCCGTAAGAGGGTGTGGGCATTAATGGAAGAGACATAAGCTTTCCAAGAGGCTCTTTGTGCCTCTTTCAAAATGCGGCGGGCCCGAGCTCGGCAGCGCCGAAAAGCTTCCAGGCACTGCGGGTCCCCACGATGTCGCCGGAGACGAGAGAAAGCTGCCCGTTTCTCTTTCACCGCTGCAGTGCATGCTGCGTTCCACCAAGGAACGGGACGCTTAGTAAAGCGACCTGACGTCCTAGGGATTGTCTGAAGCGCTAAAAATAAAAATCAGTAAAATAATCAACAGCCTCAGCACAAGTAGAAAAGTCAGCCAGCGGACGGATAAAAGAGCTAAGGTCTGTGAATCGAGGCCAATCTGCCTTGTCCAAAACCCAGCGTGGGGGCCGGGTCTGTGGCTCAGATTTCACAGATTCAATAAAATCGGAAAGTGGTCACTACCGTGTAAATCTGGTAGGACCCGCCAATTAAAATCAAGGAAAGAATTAGATGTACAAAGAGAAAGATCGATAGCTGTAAAAGTCCCAGTAGGACTATGGAAATGTGTAACATCCCCAGAATTTAAAACCTTCAAATTTCATCCTCAATAAAAGAACCGATTAAAACCCCACGAGGATTACTAGCACCTTCATCCCACAATGGGTGACGGCCATTAAAATCTCCCAACAAAGAAAAGGCGGAGTCAGCTGACGCACCAGGCCGTCAAGCTCACCCCTGGAGATATAAACTGCAGATGGTGTACAGTCGTCCCATAAAGACCTTAAAAGCAACCACCTGAAGGGGAGAGTTAAGTTGTACCGGGATAACAGGTATATCCTGACGGATTAGAATAGCTGTGCCACCGTGGTGACCCTGGTCAGGGAAAGGAGTGTTAAAAAAGGCACGATAGCCAGGAGGACTAGAATAAGTACTATCACCTATCATAGTCTCTTGTAGAGCTATACAGGCTGGAGAGAACTCCGACAGCAAAGCTCGGAGTTCCCCCCACGAGGCGCGAAGGCCTCTACAGTTTCACTGTAAAAGCTTGAAGACGACTATTTGGGTGCAGTGGACGAGCGAGCTTTTTGAGGCTGCCCGTGACTGACCTGACTAGAAATAATCAAACGACGAGAAGACATCAGGGGTTGAGATGTTGGATCGCAGCCTTTCGGCTTATCGGTAGGTGATGCGAGCTATCATCACTTTTACCAGTCCTCGGAGGACGAAGATCAGGCTGGACTGCACCTTCCGATACAGTGGGTCCACGAGGGACGGTTGTGACAATATCATCGGACGTCTCCATGGTCAGACCGTCCTCATCACAAGAAGCCCGATCTGAGACGGAGGGCGTCACAGGAGGCTGGACAGAAACTACTGGAACTACCATCGCAGAACGGTCCCTCGAGGACTCACGATCACGTACACCGGGAGAAACTTTAGACTGTTTAGGCTGAGCTAAATCTATCGACTCCGCAGAGCCGCGGTGCCGTTTGGTCAGGCCCTTCAAAGGCTTAGGCGATACAGGTGGCAAATGGACATCTACTACATGGGTGACTTTGGTCAAGTCCGTATTTTCTCGTCACTTCTAAGAGATGACTCAACCGAGTCATCGGACAAAAGGGCAAACCTATTGGCCAAATGAACAGGACCACCCGCCCCAACAGAGCGAGAGGTAGCAGGAGTTGTTGTCTTCGGACCGGCAGACTCAGCAGAAGAGCGAGCGGCCAATGAAGCATAGGATGTCGCACCAGTACCGTCCTTCTGGCGGTACAGGAGTTCACGGCGGGCGCTACCGAGGCTGATGAACTGAGTGTTAGCAAGCTGTAGAATGTCCTGCTCCAGGCGATACCTGGGGCATTGCCTGGAACGTACCTGGTGAGCATCACGGCAATGGAAACAATAAGCTGCAGCATTGCAATGCTCCTCTGAATGTGAGTCGAGTGCAGAGCAATTACCACATCGGGAAGCTTCCTTACACGAGCTTTTGCCGTGACCGTACCCATAGCATGAGAAGCACTGAAGAGGACGAGAAACAAAACGCCTCACCCTAAGATTAATAGGTCCGATATTAACACGGTCAGGAAGGGTGGAACCAAAAAGGTGAGAAGGACCATGTTGGAGGAGTTCCTCATCTTAGTCACCTTTTGGACTGAGCTAGGACACATTGCTAGTATTTCCTCCTCTGGAAATTCATAAAGGTCTTGACTATAAACACAACCTTTACTAAATTAAAGGTGGGATGAGCCTTAACAGTCTCAAACATGCTGTCAGAAGGGCATGGGAGATGTTGCAACATCCTCGCTTGTGTAATATCTTTACAAGCACCCCTTCCATATTTCTTGAGGTTTCCCTTTCCCATAAAAAACAGTAACACAAAAAATTGGCTCCAGGGGCAAGGAAACCACCTACTGGGACTACAATGGGAGGGAGCGCTGGCTGCCGTGGACTGGGTACCTCGTCCCCATGCGGACCAGTCGTTTTAAAAAAAGGTCCCACATGATACGAAAGTTTGTCCACGACACAGCTGAGACCCCGCTCCCAAAGCATCCTAGCCTGGACACCCAACCATCCAGCACAGGACGGCCCCTATTAGGCGATCCCTCCAGCGGGTGGCTCCGCTGGTCCACTGGCAGCCTACGTAGGAACCATTTAGTCTGGCTTCTCACTGGCGACCTTACTAGCATGGGTAGCCCTCTCCCCCTCGGAAGGGCAGAACAGGGACCTAAACCCCCTCTAGCCTAGCTCGCCAGGTCACAGGGGCACGCAAGCCCCCCCACCACGACAAGGCGGTTCCCATCTGGGGGTACCATAAATTGACTGCACTAACGTGTATCTAAAAACTAAGTAAAAGTAATTAAAAACAATTCAAGTAAAAAGGTAAGAACTAAAAAAAAAGTATAAAATGAAATAAAAATCACAGCTTTGGGAGAAGGCCTGCTTCTCCCAAAAACTTAAAATGTCATGGCCTTGGGCCAGGCACTCTGGTCCAAGGACCTTTGAGATATAGTAGACACCGCTATCTCGCGGTAGAGGTAGCGATGTCGTAACTCGATCAAACTAGGGCACTCTACCAAAAGGTGAGCGGCACCAAGCAGTCATCACAGTAAGGTTGTGGGTCCCTGGTCAGGAGGTACCTTTGTGTAAGGTACGTGTGACCTATACGAAGTCGCGCCAAATAAAGTCTGTCCACGGCGATCCCGGACATGGGTGTAAGTCCATTGAGGGAGTGTGGAAGTAGTAATCTCTCTCATTTTCGAGGTTGCGACCCCCGTTAGCCATCTACTCTGCCAAATTGCTGCAATCGCCACACGAATTGCATGAAATACTTCCCGAAACGGAACATGGGAAGGAGATGAAGCACGACTTCCTGCCTCTTTAGCGAGGCGGTCTGCGTGTTCATTCCCTGGAACACCAACATGACCAGAGACCCAACAGAACCCAACACGATATCCTCTTCTGGTAAGTAGAAAGAGCCACTCCAGGGCTGATAAAACCAGTGGGTGTAGGGAAATAAAAGAGAGAGCAGTAAGAGCACTGCAAGAGTCACTAAAAATTGTAAAAGACGCAACCGGGTTAGTAAAAATGATCTGTAAAGCTAGGACTATGGCAGACAGCTCCGCAGTAAAGACGGAGGCAACCGAAGGAAGGCTGCCAGACCGATAAAAAGAGGGGAAAACCACACTAAACCCAACGCCTGCGTCGGATTTGGAACCATCAGTAAAAACGGGAATATCATCAGAATGAGTAAAAAAGTGTTCTAAAAACCTTGAGTGGGACAGAGCTGGTGGAAAATCCTTCTTGCCATCAATGGTAGGAGGGCATAATGACACAACAGGAAGCTGCCAATAACCAACTCCTGGGAGCCGGAAAGAGAGGACAGGAGTGGGGTCGATAGATAAGTCCGCCATAAGATTTGCCACTCGAAGGCCTAAAGGTTTAGGTAGACTCGGTCGAGTGGCATACGCCTGCGAACGCGAGTGCCACAATATTGACAGACAAGGGACAAAATCGGGAAGACGGTGAAGTAGGAATCTCTCCCATTTTCGAGGGTGCAACCCCGTTAGCCATCTCCTCTGCCAAATTGTTGCAACTGTCTCACGAATTGCATGAAATACATCTCAAAACGGAACAGGGGAAGGAGATGGAGCGCGACTTGCTGCTTCTTTAGCGAGGCGGTCTGCGTGTTCATTCTCTGGAACACCTACGTGACCAGGGACCCAACAGAACCCCACACGATATCCTCGTTTGGTAAGAAGATATAGCCACTCCAGGGCTGATAAAACCAAAGGGTGAAGGGAAATAAAAGAAGAGAGAGAGCAGTAAGAGCACTGCGACAGTCACTAAAAATTGTAAAAGACGAAACCGGTAGTGTAAAAATAATCTGTAAAGCTAGGACTATGGCAGACAGCTCCGCAGTAAAGACGGAGGCTACCGAAGGAAGGCTGCCAGACCGATAAAAAGAGGGGAAAAACCACACTAAACTCAACGCCTGCGTCGGATTTGGAACCATCAGTAAAAACTGGGAATTCATCAGTATGGATAAAAAAGTGTTCTAAAAACCGTGTGTGGGACAGAGCTGGCAGAAAATCCTTCTTGCCATCCATGGCAGGAGGGCACCTACTGGGACTACAATGGGAGGGAGCGCTGGCTGCCGTGGACGGGGTACCTCGTCCCCATGCGGACCAGTCGTTTTAAAAAAAAGGCCCCACATGATACGAAAGTTTGTCCACGACAGAGCTGAGACCCCCCTCCCAAAGCATCCCAGGTTGGACACCCAACCATCCAGCACAGGACGGCCCCTATTGGGCGATCCCTCCAGCGGGTGGCTCCGCTGGTCCACTGGTAGCCTACGTAGGAACCATTTAGTCTGGCCCCTCACTGGCGACCGTACTAGAATGGGTAGCCCTCTCCCCCTCGAAAGGGCAGAGCAGGGGCCTATGCTTAAAAGGAATAATAAGATAAATCATATCTTTTGTTAGGGTGAAACTATGAAATTTCTATCAAGCTCAAAAATATGAAAATCTTGCTGCAACTCACACACAAATATCACACAAAAAATAGCTCCCAAATTAATAACTCTTACCTGTGGCAGTCATGGCTTCTCTCTGCTTGAGGTTGTTCCGTCTTGCCTCAGATTTTATAATATGCCAATGTTTCTGGCACTCCTCAGTGCGGAGAATGTCTGACACGGCAGACACCTCCGCACTATTGGTCCTCCAAGCAGCATTTCTGGCTTCCTTAGAGCAGCCAGCTGTGGAGAAGTCGCTCCGGAGTATTTTTGCGAGAATTTTGTATAGGTGGGCCAAATGAAGCCGTCCAGTTCGTCTTCCTGTTCCTCTTCTTGTCTTGAGTCTCTTGAGTAGCCATGGTGCGCAGTCGAAGTTGGCGCCAAACCCTTCAATTATCAAGGTTAAAATGAAGAGGTGATTGTTGAAAACTAACTAGATAAATGTTTTTTATTTAAAATATAATAATTACGTATTTTTAATCGTTTCTTGCGAAATATCTCAAAAAACATTACATAACGTCTGCTCATGTTAGCGGTTAGCGGTGTAAGCGCCTAAAGACGGTTACTTAACAAAGCATCCTCCTAGGAAAGATTCTTAGCGCTTAAGTCTCGTAGGTTAAGTACTTTTCCTAACTAAGACGGCATCTTTGTGGAGTTTTATAAGTACGGCCCCAGGATTACACGTAAGCTGCAAACTACGTGTAGCTGTATATATGAACTTAATTACTGCTTTCAGGAAATTTTGTGTAAAGGTGAACCATCCATATATTAACTGCTCTGCTTTGGTAGAGATTTACAGTCTTGCATGTCCATTTTGATATTTTCCCTTATTATGACCATTATTAGTAATAATATTATTATCATCAATATTAGTAGATACTATTTCCAGTGAATGGTTTCCTTACCTTTTTTTTCCTCTGCTTACTATCAGTTGCTAAAATAAATCTAATTTTCAGGCTTCTAGTCTTCCCTGGCACAGTTATGGTCATCCTCGAGACAAGAATTATATGCCTAACACAGATTATATGCCTAACACAACGAATAGGAAGTTGGTGATTGATGTAATCACTAGTGACCTGCAGAAGAAAGGCCTCTTGTAAGTATAGTAGTGCCATGAAATGTCTTAAATAACTAGCAGGGCTCTGCATGCTTTTGAAGAATTGCATTTTATTTTTATTTGATTTTTGATATTGTGTTACTATGCTAAATACTGGTTTCCCATTTCAGAACTCCATCAAGAAAAGAGTATACTAGTATCCTCAATGCCTTGTTTACGGCATATCCACACATAGGAGATCCTGTAAGTAAACCTGCGCGCGCGCGCACACGCACACGCACACACACACACACACACACACACACACACACAAATGGACTCATTCATTTGTTTTCAGGATAATCAGCCCGAGGAGGACCCTCAATCTGTGCTGTCCCACTTGGAGGTTCTTATAAAAGAATGCAGAAAGGAAAATCCTGACATTCTGCTTATTAAGAGGAAACTGGAAAGAACATTCAACCTCAGACGCACAAGGGTTCATGCCGAAAACGTCACTGTGGTTGACATCCTCACAGAGTCCTGCGGACACATCAACGTTGATTCAACGTAGATTTTGCGTTAGGCCCTTAGGTAGAATCAATGTTGAGAATTGATTGATTTTGGAAGTTTTTTTTTTTAACGTAATATTTCTAATGTATAATCAATGGTGGAATTTCAACATTGAACTGACATCTGCTTTTCAACGTTGAATCATGGTCTCTCTTTTCAACGTTGGAATTCCCGTTGAATTCCAGTTGAAAAACTGACTTTGCTCACCTGATGTAGAATCAACACCAGATTTCCAGCGTTGTTCCGGATTGTTCACCAGACCAACACCACCATCAGAAAACAGAGATCTGACATTGTTCCAAGAAGTCTAGTCTCTGGTCTCTGGTGAAGCACATGT
The DNA here is from genome assembly GCF_017591435.1 of Portunus trituberculatus. Classification (NCBI taxonomy): domain Eukaryota; kingdom Metazoa; phylum Arthropoda; class Malacostraca; order Decapoda; family Portunidae; genus Portunus; species Portunus trituberculatus. Next base: position 172,145 of record NC_059256.1, on the reverse strand, counting down.
TATATACATTCAATCTTGAAATAGACTGAATGTAAAACTGAAAGTCTCACATTGTTTCATGCAATCACGAAGACAGAAACTTCTTTTGGAAAACCAATATCTGCAGAGAAAAGGTTGACCATCACCCACGGGTAAGGATATTTATATTATGTAAACAAATTGTAAATATTTAGTTGATACTATAGCTTTTTGAGTAGAAGAATACACTATAGCAAGATGAATTTTACGTAGAAATTGGATAAAACAAAATAACGTGGCTTTCAATACCGCTTATTTGAAGAAACAAGAAGTGTAACATCAGATATAAGAAAGAAAGGCTTTTATCCACTCGGTTCATTGAATTGATATGCTATCAAATAAAAGCAACATAACATTATTCTTTACATCATAAATTTCTAGAAACTGACAATTCAAAACTTGAAATTCCTTGACCTGCTGCATATAAAAAAGTTAGCTGAAATGGCTTAATTTTATACGCAAATGTAATACATCTTTTGTTGATAGACGGCCAAGATTATTAGAACTGAATTTTTTACCATTTTTTTATTCACTGTGGATTGGGTGAGGGGATGCAAGGACTCGCCACAGAACCTGTCGGAGATGAACTTGCTGAATAAGAAGTATTAGTATTTGACCAAAATTGTTGTTGATCTCCTCCACGCCACTGAGGTTGGTAATAGTTTTGTGAGTAGAATTGTTGCGAGGTTGTCGGAGGAGAGGTTAAATACACATTTTGGAAAAAATTGGCTACGTATGTCCGAAATTCCCACTTTTTTGCTGTACTTAGGTTTTTGTAATCTGGGAGTAGGGACATCAAGTACGACTTGTCTGCATCTTCTGGATCGTTCTTTGACTACTGAAGTGTCTTTGTTGCTTGGTCCAGGCTGCTAATGAGGGATGCCTGAAAAGGGGTTATCTTTGATGGCTGGCTTGGTTTTTTGAAGACCCCCTTTCGGCGGCTTTCTGGAGGGTCGATGGACGAGGTTGACATTAATGAATCGTCTTCATCATCCAGAATCGCGGACTCATCAGGATCTGGATCAGCCATGTTGTCATCTTCTTAGTTGCCACTTGTACTGTAAAGAAACAATTATGCAAAGTAATACTCGGCAATCTCTACTCATATAAAGAATTAGATATACAGGAGGCCCTCCTAGTTAGTAGCATCATAAATAGTATGCTTCTCATCTAGACTCTAGACTCTAGAGTTTACCTTCTTTTTTCGGCGCTGGTACGAAGGAATGTCAGAGCTTCAAAATGGACGTATTTTTTTTTCTTTGAGGCACAGTCTCCAGTCTTTGTTTGAAGGGATTTGAACATTGAATCCCTCATGTTCTTCCATTTGAGCTTAATATCGTTCACTGTAAGGAATCAAAATTCAGTTTGAGTATAAAACACGAATACGATGTTTTCATAAAAAGTGTAAATTTACATTCAAAGAGTACACTTATATACGCCCACAAGCCCCAATGAAAATGTTAAAGCAGGTTGGTTAGGTTAGGTTCAAAGTTTGGGTGAGTAACTCTTCTGTAATTTTTCCCAAAAATATTTTCATGAATTATAATACCTGTTGGCTGAGGGAGAAATTTTTATACCCTCTTCTGTTCTTCCGCAGATACCTGGCTACGGGGAATTCCTTCACGGCTCTTCAATTTGAATTCCATAATGGAAGAAATACCATTGCTAAGATAGTTTTTGATACATGCGAAGCAATCTGGATTCTTTTGAAAGATATTGAAATGCCCGAAGTAACTACTGAAGAATGGTATAACATTGCCGAGGCGAAAAGAAAACTAATTTTCCCAATTGTTTGGGAGCCATTGATGGTAAACACGTTCGTTGTATGAAGCCTCGCAGTTCTGGTTCTAATGGCTGTTGCTGTCGACGTAGCACTTCGAGCAGGTGATCAAAGGTTGATATTGTCATTCGGTAGTAGGTGAAAAATTTATCGTTGTGGTTTCTAATATTTGCGTAGAAACGAGGGAAAGGATCTCGGCCACGGTTATAGGGGTGAACGGAGCAAGTCCGGGCACGTCCAGGAGCATCCTGGACGCTTTGTGCGCTTTCAGCAGCGCACAAAGTTGCAATTTTAAAGAAATTTGCCACATCCATCCTCCGCTGATGTCCGAACAACACTGAACCGCACTGGAGGTCTGTTTGCCGCTCATAATATGTCAGGTTCAAACTTTCGCGGTTTGCCGCTGCAGCACGCGGCGACGGCAAACCGCTACAGCACGCGGCATAGTATGTCACTACATTAACACCAAATCCTCCTCCTCCTCCCAGATGGCATTCACAGCTCCTTATATGTTGATGATTTATGTATTTCATTTGCTGCTGCTAGGATGTCACTAATTGAGCGAAAGCTTCAACTGGCAATCAATCGAATATCCAGTTGGGCCAACATAAATAGTTTTCGTTTCTCCATCTCAAAGACCGTGTCTATGCATTTTTGTCGTAGTCGTGGCGTTCATCCAGATCCCGATTTATATTTAGCCAATAGACGCATCTCATGTGTGGAGGCCACTCGATATCTTGGCCTATTGTTTGACAACCGTCTTACTTGGGTTCCCCATTTCCGTTCACTTAAAGCGTCCTGTACGACGGCACTATCCCTTCTTCGGGTTTTAAGTCACACTTCTTGGGGTGCGGACAGGGACACGTTGCAGCTGCTTTACCGTACACTCATACTTCCGAAGCTGGAATACGGCTCTGAGATCTACTCATTCGCAACGGATGCACGACTTTGCACGCTTGACCCCGTGCATCATGCTGGGATCCGCTTGGCTACGGGTGCATTTCGGACATCTCCAATACCTAGCCTTCTAATGGATGCTGGTTTCTGGCCGCTCGACCTCCGGCGCCAGTCTTCGATGCTCCGGTGTTGGTTTCGCACTCACCGTCTTCCCGACTCTGTCCCTTGTCTGTCAATGTTGCGGGACTCGCGTTCGCAGGCATATGTCACTCGACCGAGTCTACCTAAACCTTTTGGCCTTCGTGTGGCAAACCTCATGTTGGATTTGTCCATCAACCCCACTCCTGTCTACTCTTTCCGGCTCCCACGAGTTGGTTCTTGGCAGCTTCCGGTTGTTTCAATATGCTTCTGGTAGTGAGATAGTCTGGAAAACAAATGTACAACAAATGTACAGAATTCCATTAATACCAACTCAACATTTATGAGTTATTTACAGTGTGATGACCAAGATTAGATACTCTATAAAGTTAATTATGTGCAACTGGTACACGACCTCACTTTACATACTGAAAATCAATAGGTATTTTATGGTCATTTCAGCAAACACAATATGAGCGCTATAGCAATACCATATTAAACATCAGCCACATTGAACACGTCAATAACTTGTAAACACATTGACATAAGTTAAAATTTCATTTGATTTGTTCAGTTTAACATTACTGAACAATATGGTTTCTCAGAGTAGATAACACAACTGAAACTGGGGAAAGTTACAGAAACAGTTGCAGTAGGTGAAAATGAAGTGTCCATATGTATGTATACTACCAGCATGTTTTATTATTTTTTTGTAAAGAAAAAAAGTATGAAAAAATTAAATTCTAACATAAATTGTAAAATATCGGAGTATATTCACTTCACTATAACAGTAACATGAGTATATATGCTCCTGCAAATATGCATTAAACAACAGCAGCAAATGAAATACATAAATCATCAACATATAAGGAGCTGTGAATGCCATCTGGGAGAGTATCAATAACACCATTTATGGCGACTGCAAATAATGTAACACTAAGAATACTTCCCTGTGGAACGCCATCATTTAGAGCAGTAGCCTCAGAGAACACTCCCACACGAACCCGTAAAAACGTCTGGATAAAACTGCTGGATAAAATGAGGAAGGTGGCCAAGAAGGCCAAAATTAAATAAAGACTAAAATACTATGACACCAAGCCGTGTCGTAGGCCTTCTCCAGGTCAAAAAACACTGTTACTTGATGGTGGTGATTAGCGAAGGCCTCACAAACGGAAGACTCTAGGGATAAAAGAGCATCAGTAGTAGACCTCATCTTTCGGAAGCCGTACTGTACCGATGACAAGTACTTCCCCCTCTCCAAGTACCACATGAGTCCTACATTTACCATCTTTTCTAACACTTTACAAATGCAGGATGTCAAAGATATAGGACGGTAGTTCGTAGCCTGGAGATTATCTTTCCCAGGCTTCGGAAATGGGAGAACCACTGCCACAGCCCAAGAAGATGGAAAGTCACCGGTATGCCAAATCATATTATAAAGATTTAAAAAAAAGTTAAAAGCACTGTTAGACATGTGGCGCAAGAAGGCATAAGGATATCATCTGGGCCAGGAGAAGAGTCATGACACTGGGACAAAGCAGTCCGCAACTCGGAAGCAGAGAAGGGACATTATAAGACTCCCCTCAGCGGAAGAAAAGTTTATGCCGAGAGATTCCATTCTCTGGCGGTGACGTGCGCCCGGGGCTGCAGGATGCCTCCGGGAAACACTGGCAAAATGCTCCGCGAAGAGGTCGGCGACATTCCTAGGGTCTGCCACCGTTCGCCCAGCAGACAACAAAATTGGTGGGGAAGGAGCAGAATATTTTCCAGCAATTCGGCGGACTTTGTTAAAGACATCCGTAAGAAGGGTGTGAACGTTTATGGAAGAGACATAGGCTTTCCACGAGGCTCTTTGTGCCTGCGGGTCCCCACGATGTCGCCGAAGACGAGAGAAAACTGCCCGTTTCTCTTGCACAGCTTTAGTGCATGCTGCGTTCCAGCAAGGAACGGGACGCTTAGTAAAGCGACCCGACGTCCTATGGATTGTCTGAAGCGCTACTGAAATAAAAAAAAATCGGTAAAATAATCAACAGCCTCAGCACAAGTAGAAAAGTCAGCCAACGGACGGATAAAAAGAGCTAAGGTCTGTGAATCGAGGCCAATCTACCTTGTCTAAAACCCAGCGTGGGGGCCGGGACTGTGGCTCAGAGTTCACAGATTCCAATGAAATAGGAAAGTGGTCACTACCGTGTAAATCCGGTAGGACCTGCCAATTAAAATCAAGGAAAGAATTAGATGTACAATTAGAAAGATCGATAGCTGTAAAAGTCCCAGTAGGACTATGGAAATGTGTGACATCCCCAGAATTTAAAATCCCTCATCCTCAATAAAAGAACCGATTGAAACCCCACGAGGATTACTAGCACCTTCATCCCACAATGGGTGACGGCCGTTAAGATCTCCCAACAAGAGGAAAGGCGGAGTCAGCTGACGCACCAGGCCGTCAAGCTCACCCCTGGAGACAGGGACCCGAGGAGGGAGGATCGTCCCATAAAAAACATTAATAGCAACCACCTGAAGGGGAGAGTTGAGCTGCAAAAGGACAACAGGTATGTCTTGACAGACTAGGATAGCTGTGCCACCATGGTGGCCCTGGCCAGGGAAAGGAGTGCTAAAAAAAGGCACGATAGCCAGGAGGACTAGAATAAGTACTATCACCTAGCATAGTCTCTTGTAAAGCTACACAGGCTGGAGAGAACTCCGACAATAAAGCTCTGAGTTCCCCCCACGAGGCGCGAAGGCCTCTACAGTTCCACTGTAGAAGCTTGAAGATGACTATTTAGGTGCAGTGGACGGGCGAACCTTTTGAAGGGCTGCCCGTGACTCACCTGACTAGAAATAATCAACCGACGAGAACACACCAGGAATTGAGATGCACCGGGTCGTTGGAAAGCAGCCTTTCGGCCTACCGGCGAATGATGCGAACCATCACTCCTACCGGTCATCGGAAGACGAGGGTCAGGATGGACTGATAGAGTGGGTCCACGAGGGACGACGGCTGTGACAATATCATCGGACGTCTCCATGCAAAGACCGTCCTCATCACAAGAAGCCTGATCTGAGACAGAGGGTGTCACAGGAGGCTGAACAGAAACTACTGGAGCTACCTTAGTAGACCTGTCCCTGGAGACTGCTTAGGCTGAGCTAAATCTAACGACTCCGCGGAGCCGCGGTGCCGTTTGGTCATGCTCTTCAAAAGCTTAGGCTATGCAGGAGGCAAATGGACATCCACTACATGGGTTAGTTTGGTCAAGTCCGTATTATTCTCGTCGCTTCTTGCAGGTGACTCAACTGAGTCATCAGTCAAAAGGGCAAACCTATTGGCCAAGTGAACAGGACCACCCGCCCCAACAGAGCGAGAGGTAGCAGAAGGGGTTGTCTTTGGACCGGCAGACTCAACTGAAGTGCGCGCAGCCAATGAAGCATAAGATGTCGCACCAGTACCGTCCTTCTGACGGTACAGGAGTTCACGGCGGCTGATGAACTGAGTGTTAGCAAGCTGTAGAATGTCCTGCTCCAGGCGATACCTGGGGCATTGCCTGGAACGTACCTGGTGAGCATCACGGCAATGGAAACAATAAGCTGCAGCATTGCAATGCTCCTCAGTATGTGTGTTTAGTGCAGAGCAATTACCACATCGAGAAGCTTCCTTACACGTACTTTTGCCGTGACCGTACCCATAGCATGAGAAGCACTGAAGAGGACGAGAAACAAAATGCCTCACCCTAAGATTAATAGGTCCGACATTAACACGGTCAGGGAGGGTGGACCCAAAAAAGGTGAGAAGGACCATGTTGGAGGAATTCCTCATCTTAGTGACCTTCTGGACAGAGTTAGGACACATAGCCAGTATTTTCTCCTCGGGAAATTCATAGGGATCCTGACTGTACACACAACCTTTACTGTAATTAAAGGTGGGATGTGCCTTAATAGTCTCAAACATGCTGTCATTAGGGCAGGGGAGATGTTGCAACATCCTTGCCTGTGTGAAGTCTTTTGCTCGCACAAGCACCCCCTTCCCGTATTTCTTGGTTTCCCTCAGGAATCATGCCGATCTCTTTGGACAAGTACCGGGAGGCGTGGATGAAATTCCCGCGCCCATTTCTGTAGTAGGCCACAAACCAACGTGGAGGTGGGATCTGGCGGACTTCAGGAACTGAATTCTCTTAAGGGTTGTCAAAAAGATTTGGGATGTAGTCCGTATCACTGTCCGAAATATTGCGAGAGTGGAGAAGTTCTGTCGTAAAACCAGAGCCAGCAAGGGGCAGTGATGCTACATGTTCTACTGCCAAACGGGCTTCGTCACATGAAAGAAAAGTCACATAGCAGCGGTTATCATAAACAAGTCGAATGCGTAGAACCGTACCATACACCTTAAGAAGTGAGTGCAAGGCGTGATAAGAAAATGATGGGTTACCATTTACCATCTGTGGTGTTCAGCAAAAAGCAGTCAGCAATCCGGTGATCTTTATTCCCTTGGTGTACAGAGGAGTGGGGCGACTACACAGCTCGCCTTCTGCTCTCCCACTGACCCGACGCCTCGCGTCACAGTCGTCCTCACTTCCCCTCCCATAACAAGCAATTAACTAGGTAACTAGGTACAAGGGTAAGAGCCAACGACACCCAAGTATTTAACCCATCACCTACACACATCATAGTACATTACAACACAGATACATATACATTACATTACACACCCCCCTGATCTCCAGGATCACAACAATATCGCTGCGGAGGGTGCCGCTCACGGGTACTCCTTCGAAGCACGGCTTCGTGGTGCCTCAGGTGGGGTTCAGCCACCTGCGGCTGCAGCAGCTGGCTTTGCGCGTCAACATAAAGCGGGGGTTCATCTTCTACTCCCAGTTCATCTGGAGTGCCAGCTTCGTTCACTGAGAGGCTGCTGCGGTGTCTCAAGTCCCTGACGTGTCGTGGGACTCCATCAACCTCTACCACCTGCGGCGAGGTCACCCTGGTGACAACGCCGGGCTGCGATGCTGAGGTGCAGCGCTCGCCCCGCCTCCGAACCCACACTGCATCGTCAACCGTGTAGTTCTTCCTTGCAACATCAGGGGAGGTGTGAACGGCACGCTGTACCTGATCTTGCCGCACGCAGTCTCGTACTTGGTACCGGTAAATACCACTCACGGGAGCTGATGCCACAGTTTCCCCGTCCCAGGGCGTCACGTTGTACAGGTGGACTGCCTCAGCAACGGAGCAGCCCTTCCTCGCTGCTATCACCTTCACCGTGCGATGGTTCCTTTCCACGATACCGTTACCAGACGGTGCGTATGCCCCTCTGAAGCGCAGCGACACGCCCCAGCGCGCCGCGAAAGCTGCGAATCGCCGGCCTCGGAAGACAGTGTCGTTGTCACAGAGCAGTTCCACCGGCGCTCCTCGCTCGCAGAAGACTTGTTCCAGGTGACTGACGACGGTGTCCGCATCTGGACGACGTGTGCCGCCACACAGCGAACCGAGACGGCCCGCAGTCGACAAGGGACAGGTAGGCGTTACCGAGGTAGTGGGTAACATCTGTCGCCAGACGCCACCACGTCTCAGTCACACTTAATGACCCGTGCTGCCACTTCGCCGGCGCTGGGTCGATCTTGCGGCACACCTCACACTGCCGCACAGTAGCACGTGCTTCAGCACGCGTCACTGCTCGTGAGATGTCACGTCGTGCAAAGAAGAGTGTGCGTCGCGCGCCGGGATGGCCAGCACGTATGTGAACGTCAGCGACACTCGCCACGCTGCTATCCCGACTGCTAGCTGCTGATGCTGCTGCTACCGCTGCTACACTCACTGCCGATCCGTCTTTGTCACCTCGCACCCACTCCCCTGGGACTTGCGTGAGGGCGTCGGCGCGGTTCTCTAAGGAGCGTACGAGCGTCACAGACATGACCAGCTCAAGTTCCGTCACCAGCTGCCGGATGACATCTACCCGACGGCGAATCAGCATCTCCCCATGAGCCTTGGTGCGAAGACGTGCCCGGCCACTCAGCGCATCGTCAATCCAGCGGTAGACAGTCGCAGAGTCTGTTCGCAGATCGATGGTTTGCATGCCCCACGCGATGGCCAGATTGACGCCACGAACTGCTGCGTCCAGCTCAGCCATGTTAATGTGGGAGCTCTCATCTCTTCTAATCCAGCATGCGTCCTCGATGGCAGCTCCTTGCGGTGTTTCCACAACAACACCGGCAGTGATAGAGCTGGCGTCGGTCCACACCACTGCCTGGTCTCCATGCACGCACCATTGCCCACAGCACGGATCTTCTTTGGACAGCCTGCTTGACACGTACTCCATCTGCTCGCACAGCGCGTCATCCCCCGTCACGTCGTCCCAGCCCCGGGTACTAGCGTTCACCTGCCGTTTTATCCATGCCACTGCCGGTCGCAGCCAGCCGCCCACCGGCAAATGAGCGATCAGTCGCCCGCACCACGCAAACACTGCACGGCGGGTCACTTGTTTCGGTGGCACGGCAACTGCGTTGTCTCGCGTCCATTGCAGTTCCCCGTTCACCGGACGTACGCGTAGACCCAGCAAGCGTGCCCCGTCCGCCACACGGACTGGCTGTTTACACTCCAGCCCGTAACTCGCGAAGTGTGCAGCAACCTGCTCTGCACTGACCAGGTCTTCATTCACGAGCAGGTCGTCTACGTACGGCAAAACTGCTTGTTCGATCTTAGAGTCTTGAGCCAGGATGGTCTTGACAACTGCTTTCATAACTTGTGGAGCGATGTTGAGGCCAAAACCAAGGCGCGTTAAGCAGTACCGCCGACCTCTCACCATCACGGTCTGGAAAGGCCACAACTGCTGATCTACACGCACCTGTAGATACGCCTTGCGTAGGTCGAGGACGGACACGTTCTCTCCATGCCGGCGCCACTTCCTTAGTTGGTCAGAGCATACGTCGCTGTCGGCAGTGAAGGCAGTCACGCAGTCATTTAGCTCACGGTAATCGAGTACGGGCCGCACCTTACCGCCTTTGTTCTGCCGCACTGCCATGAGCGGTAGAAGCCCCCGAGGTACCCCGTGCTGCTGCTCATCGTGAGGTACAAGCCAACCACTTGTAATCCACGACTCCAGCTCCTGGCAGAACGCCTGTCGCATGGAAAGGGGCACGTTGTACTGCTCCACTGTGTTGCCGAGACAGTCAGGGGCAGCACCATTCGTCCACTTCCACGTGACGATCCACGTCCGACTCACTGTGTTGAACTGCACGCTGAAGTCAGGGGCGTCCACCACCAATGGCGCAGGGGCAGCGGTGCCACACAACCATCGCTATCCAGCGCCGCAGAAGTGAACATCAGAGGCAGACTTCACCGTGACTCCACCAAGTGCCTCGATGCCTGCGATGCCAAGTACAACATCCGCGCCCAGGGGAGGCTGGCTCACTACCAGTCCTTCGAGTCTGGCACACAGGCCAGCAGGAGTCTCCACAGACACCTCGCCGACTCCAGTACACCGGAACGTGTCTCCACTGATGGTTGTTACGCTGGTGATCCGCGGTTGCCACCGCATGCAACACGAAGCGTGCACGATGGTCTCGATGCTGCCTGTGTCAACGAGCACTTGACAACGACGTCCGTTGACTAACAGCTGCACCACTGGCAACGCGCCGCTCACTGGTTTCCGGAGGAGAACGCTGGAGCTGATGCGTCCCCTCCTACGTCGTTTCCCGTAACACGGGCATGCTGCAGCAAGATGCCCCGGCCGGCCGCAATTCCAGCAACGACGAGTGCGCCTCGGTGCTCTCACTTGTTGCTCGTGAAGCTGCTCTCTGGCCGTTGTTGGTTGACCACGAGCCTGTGCCACTACAGCTCCAGCAGCCACACCAGCAGCTACACTCATCAGAGAGTACAGCACGAGCCCGGGCCAGCACACTAACCAGGTCGAGGTCTTCGGCCCTACATCCAGCGCGAACTGTTCTGCGAGTGTCATCTGGCAGTCCAGTCACGAAGGCACAGGCGAGGACACGCTCCGGGACTCCCCCAAACAAAGTTGATAACCTCCGCAGCTCTGCCAGGTAGACGTCGGCGGACTCACCCGGCCGGAGGCGGCGTGTAGCGAATGCCTCGTACGCCGCGTACTGGTCCAAAGCGAACGCCGCGTACAAGGCGTCACGCACGGCTTCTGGAGAACAGCGGCTGGCTTGAGGGAGTTGTGACCACACGGCGAACGCGCCACCAGTCAGGCGCAGCGGTAAGACGGACTGGGAGGCGGCGCCCCAAAGCTCACACAACATCTCGGCCCTTGTCACCCATTCTACGACGTCCATTGTACCGTCGAACTCCGGGATGAGTCTAGCGTCAAATGGCGTTGGTGTAGACGGGCTCGCCTTCACGTCTTCCGGGTCTTCGGGCATGACTGCCTAGATAGCTTGTGGCGTTCAGCAAAAAGCAGTCAGCAATCCGGTGATCTTTATTCCCTTGGTGTACAGAGGAGTGGGGCGACTACAAAGCTCGCCTTCTGCTCTCCCACTGACCCGACGCCTCGCGTCACAGTCGTCCTCACTTCCCCTCCCATAACAAGCAATTAACTAGGTAACTAGGTACAAGGGTAAGAGCCAACGACACCCAAGTATTTAACCCATCACCTACACACATCATAGTACATTACAACACAGATACATATACATTACATTACACCATCACAATGGAGTCATATGCAGCAGAAATACGTCCCTCAGAAGAACTCCCAGAACAGGAGACTGCTGCGGGAGGCTCTTGTGGAGGGAAATCCTCCTTCCCACTCAGTCCTGAAGATGACGTCTCGCGGGCCAGGTCAGCTACCTTATGAGAACCTGATAGTTTTTGTGTTTCACCATATATATAAAGTTATACAAAAAATGGCTCCAGGGGCAAGGGAAACCACCTACTGGGACTACAATGGGCGGGAGGAGGAGGATTTGGTGTTAGGCGCTGCAACAGCATAGGTCATATGGCGCTTAAATAATATTCACAGCTTTGGGAGAAGGCCAGCTTCTCCAAAATAACTAAAAACGTCATGGCCTTGGGCTAGACACTGTGGTCTAAGGACCTTTGAGATATAATAGACACCGACCGCTATCTCTACCGCGACAGCGGTAGAGGTAGCAGTGTCGTAACTCTATCAAGCTAGGGCAATCTACCAAAAGGTGCCGCACGGTAAGCGGCACCAGGCAGTCATCACAGTAAGGTTGAGGGTCCCTGGTGAACAGGTACCTCTGTGTAAGGTATGTGTGACCTATACGCAATCGCGCCAATAAAGTCTGTAAGCGTCGATCTCGAACATGGGTGTATGTCCAGTGAGGGATAGAGGAAATAGTGATCTCTCCCATTTTCGAGGTTGCGACCCTCGTTAGCTATCTCCTCTGCCAAATTGCTGCAACTGCCTCACGAATTAGAGGAAAGACATCTGGAGATTATCTTTCCCAGGCTTCGGAAATGGGAGAACCACTGCCAAATCATATTATAAAGATTTAAAAGAAAGTTAAAAGCAGTGTCAGATATGTGGCGCAAGAAGACATAAGGTATATCATCTGGCCCAGGAGAAGAGTTGTGACACTGGGACAAAGTAGTCCGCAACTCGGAAGCAGAGAAAGGGACATTATAAGACTCCCCTCCAGCGGAAGAAAAGTTTATGCCGCGAAGAGGTCAGCGACATTCTTAGGGTCTGCCACCGTTCGCCACCGTTCATCGCTGCAGTGCATGCTGCGTTCCACCAAGGAACGGGACACTTAGTAAAGCGACCTGACGTCCTAGGGATTGTCTGAAGCGCTACTGAAAGTAAAAAATCGGTAAAACAATCAACAGCCTCAGCACAAGTAGAAAAGTCAGCCAGCGGACGGATAAAAGAACTAAGGTCTGTGAATCAACGCCATTCTGCCTTGTCTAAAACCCAACGTGGTGGCCGGGACTGTGGCTCAGAGTTCACAGATTCCAATAAAATCGGAAAGTGGTCACTACCGTGTAAATCTAGTAGGATTCGCCAATTAAAATCGAGGAAAGAATTAGATGTACAAAGAGAAAGATCGATAGCTGTGAAAGTCCCAGTAGGACTGTGGAAATGTGTAACATCCCCAGAATTTAAAACCTCTAATCCCTCATCCTCAATAAAAGAACCGATTAAAACCCCGCGGTTTCATCCCACAGTGGGTGACGGCCGTTAAAATCTTCCAACAAAAGAAAAGGCGGAGTCAGCTGACCCATCAGGCCGTCAAGCTCACCCCTGGAGACAGGAAGCCGAGGAGGGATATATAAACTGCAAATGGTGTACAGTCGTCCCATAAGACCTTAACAGCAACCACCTGAAGGGGAGAGTTAAGTTGTAACGGGATAACAGGTATATCCTGACGGACTAGAATAGCTGTGCCACCGTGGTGGCCGTGGTGAGGGAAAGGAGTACTAAAAAAGGCACGATAGCCAGGAGGACTAGAATAAGTACTATCACCTAGCATAGTCTCTTGTAGAGCTACACAGGCTGGAGAGAACTCCGACAGCAAAGCTCGGAGTTCCCCCCACAAGGCGCGAAGGCCTCTACAGTTCCACTGTAGAAGCTTGAAGATGACTATTTAGGTGCAGTGGACGGGCGAGCCTTTTGAAGGGGCTGCCCGTGACTCACCTGACTAGAAATAATTAACCGACGAGAAGACACCGGGAGTTGTGATGTGCCGGGACGAGGGTCAGGCTGGACTCTACTTTTTGACACAGCGGGTCCGCAAGGGACAGCTGTTACAATATCATCGGACGTCTCCATGCTAAGACCGTCATAAGAAGCCCGATCTGAGACGGAGAGCGTCACAGAAGGCTGGACAGAAACAACTGGAGCTACCATTGTAGAGCGGTCCCTGGCAATACCTAGGGCATTGCCTGGAACGTACTTTGTGAGCATCACGGCAATGAAAACAATAAGCAGCAGCATTGCAATGCTCCTCTGAGTGTGAAACTAGTGCCGAGCAATTACCACATCTAGAAGCTTCTTTGCAGGAACTTTTACAGTGACCGTACGAATAACATGAGATACACTGAAGAGGGCGAGAAACAAAACGCCTTACCCTAAGATTAACAGGTCCGATATTAACACGGTCAGGAAGGGTGGAACCAAAAAAGGTGAGGAGGATCATGTTGGAGGAGTTCCTCATCTTTGTCATCTTTTGGACTGAGCTAGGAAACATTGCTAGTATATCCTCATCAGGGAATTCATAAAGATCCTGACTGTACACACAACTTTTGCTGTAATTAAAGGTGGGATGTGCCTTTATAGTCTCAAACATGCTGTCAGAAGGACATGGTAGATGTTGCAACATCCTTGCCTGCGTGATATCTTTCGCTCGCACTAGCACCCCCTTACCGTATTTCTTGAGGTTTCTCTCAGGAATCGTGCCGATCTCTTTTGACAGATACCGGGAGGCATGTATGAAATTCCCGCGCCCATTTTTGTAGTAGGCCACAAACCAACGTGGAGGCGGGATCTGGCGGACTTCAAGAACTGAACTCTCAGAATGGTGGTCAAAAAGATTTGGGATGTAGTCTGTGTCTCTGTCCAAAATATTGCGAGAGTGGAGAAGTTCTGTTTTAAAGCCAGAGCCAGCAAGGGGAAGAGAGGCTACATGTTCATAAGCCAGACGGGCTTCGTTACATGATAGAAAAGTCACATAGCAGCGGTTAGATGGAAAATCCTTACCATAAACAAGTCGAATGCGTAGAACCGTGCCATACTCCTTGAGAAGTGAATGCAAGGCGTGATAAGAAAATGATGGGTTAACATTTACCATCACAAGGGAGTCATATGCAGCAGAAATACGTCCCTCAGAAGAACTCCCAGAACAGGAGACTGCTGCGGGAGGCTCTCGTGGAGGGGAATCCTCCTTCCCACTCAGACCTGAAGATGACGTCTCGCGGGCCAGGTCAGCCACCTCACGAGAACCTGACAGTTTTTTGTGTTGAACCATATGTATAAAGTTACAAAAAAAATTGCCTCCAGGGGCAAGGGAAACCACCTACTGGGACTACAATGGGAGGGAGCGCTGGCTGCCGTGGACGGGGGTACCTCGTCCCCATGCGGACCAATCGTTTTAAAAAAAAGGTCCCACATGATACGAAAGTTTGTCCACGACAGAGCTGAGCATCCCAGCCTGGACACCCAACCATCCAGCACAGGACAGCCCCTATTGGACGATCCCTCCAGCAGGTGGCTCCGCTGGTCCACTGGTAGGTCCATTGGTAGGTCCTACGTAGGAACCATTTAGTCTGGCCCCTCACTGGCGCCCTTACTAGCATGGGTATCCCTCTCCCCCTCGAAAGGGCAGAGCACGGGCCTAAGCCCCCTCTAGCCTCGCTCGCTAGGTCACAGGGGCACGCAAGCCCCCCCACCACGACAAGGCGGTTCCTATCTGGGGGGAGAGAGAGAGAGAGAGAGAGAGAGAGAGAGAGAGAGAGAGAGATAGAGATAGAGAGAGAGAGACGTGGCCGTATAGGCAACAGTACACTAACAAAGGAAGTAGACATACGGCAAGCATTATTGGAACCATCAGCTGACTGGCGGACACTATGACGTCACTAGTGTTTATTGTGGTGGCTTGTTGTGCGAGTGAGTTGGTTGTCCTGGAAGTGTTGGCAGATATTTATCAGGTTACTATACTTATGAGGTTAAGTGCTATTTTTTTTTGGTGATATGGGCAAGGCGAGAGTGTGTGCAGTGTATGGAGGTACTCCAGGAAAGGATACAGACCTTAAATATTACAAATTTCTGAAGGATGATAGCCTTGCAGAACATTGGGTCCACAAGTGTTGCCGATCAGATAAGATCAATAGAAAAAACGCAGTAATTTGTGCGACTCACTTCAGCAAAGCCCAGATTCGAAGGAATCTGAAAAGTGAACGTTTGAATTGCACAATTACACGGAATTGGAGAAATTTAAAAGAAAATGCAGTGCCTGATCAGTATCTGCCTTCACGGAAAGGATACCAACAGAATGGGATTGACCTAACTTCAGCTCTAAAAGGTAAGTGAACTAAATTATGTGAATCAGCAATCAATAAAGAATTTATTTTGTACAGTAGTGTGGGTGCACCACCTGACTGAGCCTATGTTAGGGTATTAGAAGAACCTACTCAAATTTAAGCTAACTTAGATTAAGCAGTAAATTTGCAGTTTCAACCAATACAGCTTATCTTAAATATCAAGGTTAGGTTAGATTAGGTCAAGTATACTCTGGTTTAAATGTCTTAATATAGTCTCAGTCATGAGGTGCACCCTCTACTCCTAACTCTATAAATTCTTGGCTAGGTTTACTTGTAGAATCAAGATAGGCTTTAAATATGATAACTCGGTGTTAAAATGTGCATTTTTGTTTGGGTAAAAACTAAAAAGCCTAGAAAATTTGGATTTTGACTTAAGGATAGCTACCATAAAGTTACTAGAACAACAAAGAGTGGACTTAAGTGAATTATTAGCCAATCCTGCAGCCTTCTTTAAGGTATTTAATTAAGGTATTGTTTTAAGGTATTACCAACTAAGATTCCCAGATCTCTATGGACATCAACCATGGACAGGTCAGAATTGTCTATGTGATAGTGTTGAAGAGAACCCACTGCAGGCCACTCAGTAGAACCACGCTGGCATTGTATCACTACACTTTTGAAATTGAGATTCTTGGGCAAATAAGTTTTTGTGAGGTTTATGATATTGAAAACCTTACTCATTATGGGGGAGAGGCTCAGAATTTTGGGAAATGCTTGCCAACAATTTATTTTCCTCTGTTTTCAGAATCCAGCCGCCATAATCGAGCTGAAAAGAGGAAGCTGAGAAAGATGATTCCATATATTTTATCCACTTAAGGTAAGTATGCAACTCTCTGAATACATTATAATATCAACTAACTTAATATAGGGTGGTAATTTTAAGGCCTGTCGGACAGAACGGGTTAACTCGGTACATTTTTTTTTTCAGAAAAATGAATAATTTCTTAGTCGGTTGAAAAATACATCATGTGCCATATTCATAATGCACTTGACCATCAAATCACTGTACAATGATCGATATAATATTTCAAGCACTGATGTGCATCAATTTTTCAGGTGATAGTTGTGACCTGGAGGGTGGCCAAGAAATATGTGATCGGGAGAACACAGCACCATCAACACCATATGACCGGGAGAACAAAAAGGCAGCAGGTGGACCGAGTCACCATTATTACAGTGACTTGGATTTTCTAATAGGAGGTAAGAAAGGTTTAGATTCCTTTAACACTGGTTAATCTACAAATCAATTCTTATGTACATAGTACTGTATACAATTGTGCTGAGAGCACGACCGTAACATCAGGTGTCCCCAGGTCGGACACCTCTCCTGTTGAAGACCACAAATGCCTTGACACCTCCCTCAACTTTTTCTACATTAACTTCTGCAACATTCGCGGTCTTAGATCTAATTTTCAATCTGTGGAACACCACCTCTCCTCTACTAAACCTCATCTTCTTTTCCTCACCGAAACACAGCTATCTGAGGCAACTGACAGTAGCCCCTTCTCTGTTCCCTCCTACTTTCTCTATTCTCATTTTCATTCCAAAGCTGGATGTTGCGTCTATGTACGCAACGACTTAACATGCTCTCATGCCCATGCTCTTGAGTCTTTCAAATTTTCCACCATCTGGCTACGACTTAACAGTCACTCTCAAACTAAATTCATCTGTGCTGTTTATCTCTCCCCTAACTCTTCTGACTATAGTAATTTCTTCGTCTATTTAACTTCTAAAGTGGAGCACATTCTGTCCCTCTACCCTTTCGCTGAGATTTCCATTCTTGGAGATTTCAATGTTCACCACCAGCTTTGGCTTTCCTCTCCCTTCACTGACCACCCTGGTGAACTAGCCTTCAATTTTGCTATCCTCCATGACCTAGAGCAATTGGTGCAACACCCTACTCGTATTCCTGACCGTCTTAGAGACACGCCCAACATTCTTGATCTCTTCCTCACCTCTAACCCTTCTGCTTATGCTGTCACCCTTTCATCTCCGTTGGGCTTCTCCGATCACAATCTCATTTCTGTATCTCGTCCTATTTTTCCAATCCTCCGCAGGATCCCCAAAGCGAAGGTGCCTCTGGCGTTTTGCCTCTGCCAGTTGGGGGACCTGAGGAGGTATTATGCTGATTTTCCCTGGAATGATTATTGCTTCCGTGCCAGAGACCCATCTCTTTGTGCTAAACGCATAACAGAGGTGTTAGTATCTGGCATGGAGATGTACATTCCTCATTCTTTTTCTCAACCTACACCTTCTAAACCTTGGTTTAACTCAGCCTGTTCTCGTGCTATATATGATAGAGAGGTTGCCCACAAAAGGTACTTGAGCCTTCCATCTCCTGAATCTCATGCACTTTATATCTCTGCCCGGAATCATGCCAAGTCTGTTCTTCAACTTGCCAAACACTCTTTCATAAATAGGTAATGTCAAAATCTTTCAAACTCAAACTATCCTCGTGACTCCTGGCATCTAGCCAAAAACATCTCAAATAACTTCACTTCTTCATCTTTCCCTCCTTTATTTCATCCTGATGGCACCACTGCCTCCCTCTGACTATTTCATGTCTACAATCAAAATTCTTCGTAATGATGTTTTCCATGCCCTTGCTGGCCTAAACCCTCGGAAGGCTTATGGACCTGATGGGGTCCCTCCTATTGTTCTCAAAAACTGTGCTTCTGTGCTTGCACCTTGCCTGGCCAAACTCTTCCAACTTTGTCTATCGACTTCTACCTTTATTTCCTGCTGGAAGTTCGCCTACATTCAGCCTGTTCCTAAAAGGGTGACCGTTCTAACCCCTCTAACTACCGTCCTATAGCTTTAATCTCTTGCTTGTCTAAAGTTTTTGAATCTATCCTGAATAGGAAGATTCTCAAACATCTGTCACTTCACAATCTTCTGTCTGATCGCCAGTATGGCTTCCGTCAAGGTCGCTCTACTGGTGATCTTCTGGCTTTCCTTACTGAGTCTTGGTCATCCTCTTTTAGAGATTTCGGTGAAACTTTTGCTGTTGCGTTAGACATATCAAAAGCTTTTGATAGAGTCTGGCATAAAGCTTTGATTTCAAAACTGCCCTCTTACAGCTTCTATCCTTCTCTCTGCAACTTTATCTCAAGTTTCCTTTCCGACCGCTCTATTGCTGCTGTGGTAGACGGCTACTGTTCTTCTAAACCTATTAATAGTGGTGTTCCTCAGGGTTCTGTCCTGTCACCCACTCTCTTTCTATTATTCATTAATGACCTTCTTAACCAAACTTCTTGCCCTATCCACTCCTACGCTGATGATACCACCCTACATCTTTCCACGTTCTTTCAGAGACGTCCAACCCTTCAGGAAATTAACAGATCACGCGGGGACGCCACGGAACGCCTGACTTCCGATCTTTCTAAAATTTCCGATTGGGGCAGAGAAAATCTAGTAGTTTTCAATGCCTCAAAAACTCAATTCCTCCATCTATCAACTCGACACAACCTTCCAGACAACTATCCTCTTCTTCAATGACACTCAACTGTCTCCCTCTTCCACAATGAATATCCTCGGTCTGTCCTTTGCTCATAATCTTAACTGGAAACTTCACATCTCATCTCTTGCTAAAACAGCTTCTATGAAATTAGGTGTTCTGAGGCGTCTCCGCCAGTTTTTCTCGCCCCTCCAACTGCTTACTCTGTATAAGGGCCTTATCCGTCCCTGTATGGAGTACTCTTCGCATGTTTGGGGGTTCCAGTCACACAGCTTTGCTTGATAGGGTGGAATCGAAAGCTCTTCGTCTCATCAACTCCCCTCCTCTGACTAACTGTCTTCAGTCTTTTTCTCACCGCCGAAATGTTGCATCCCTTTCTATATTTTATCGCTATTTTCATGGTAACTGTTCTACTGATCTTGCTAACTGCATGCCTCCCCTCCTCCTGCGGACACGCTGTACAAGGCTTTCTTCTTCCTCTCATCCCTATTCTGTCCAACTCTCTAATGCAAGAGTTAACCAGTACGCTCAATCATTCATCCCTTTCACTGGTAAACTCTGGAACTCCCTCCCTGCATCTGTATTTCCGAATTCCTACAACTTGTCTTCTTTTAAGAGGGAGGTATCGAGGCATTTGCTCCCCTAATTCTGGCTGACGATTTTGGCACTTTTTGAACTCTTTACGTACTATTGGTTATGGCGCAAGGAATTTTATACAATTGGAGACAACCCCTGTCTTATGGGTATGATACTAGACTTACTAAAGTTTTGTTATTTGACATCATCAGTGAAACAGAAAAAGCAGGCTATCCAGTGCATGGAATTGTTGTGTATATAATATATAAATATATTAGTATTTTTTTTTTTTTTTTTTTTTTTTTTTTTTACATTACAAGGGCACTGGCCAAGGGAAAACAAAGTGTTGGAAAAAAAAATCCCGCTGGTTGCCAGGCCCTGTTGAGAGGAAAGTAGGAGAAAGAGAAAAAACAAAAAATCTAAAAGGAGGGTCCAGTTAACGTAAGAGGTGTCTTGACACTCCTCTTTTGAAAGAGTTTAAGTCATAGGCAGGTGGAAATACAGACACAGGTAGAGAGTTCCAGAGTTTACCAGTGTAGGGAATGAAGGAGTGAAGATACTGGTTAACTCTTGCATTAGGAAGATGGACAGAATAGGGATGAGAAGAAGTAGAGAGTCTTGTGCAGCGAGGCCGCAGGAGGGGAAGGCATGCAGTTAGCAAGTTCAGAAGAGCAGACAGCATGAAAACAGCGGTAGAAGACAGATAAAGATGCAACATTGCGGCGGTGACTTAAAGAATCAAGACAGTCAGTTAGAGGAGAAGAGTTGATAAGACGAAAAGCTTTAGATTCCACCTTGTTTAGTAAAGCTGTGTGTGTGGATCCCCCCCAGACATGAGAGCCATACTCCATACACGGGCGGATAAGGCCCTGTACAGAGCAAGCAGCTGGGAGGGAGAGAAAATGGACGAAGACGCCACAGGACACCTAACTTCTTGGAAGCTGATTTAGCAAGAGTAGAGATGTGAAATTTCCAGTTTAGATTTTTAGTGAAGGATAGACCGAGTGTGTTTAATGTAGAGGAGAGGGAAGTTGAGTGTTATTGAAGAAGAGAGGATAGTTGTCTGGAAGGTTATGTCGAGTAGATAGTTGTAGAAATTGAGTTTTTGAGGCATTGAACAAAACCAGGTTTTCTCTGCCCCAATCAGAAACAAGTGAAAGATCAGAAGTTAGGCGTCCTATAGCATCTCGCCTTGAGTCATTTAATTGTTGTTGGGTTGGGCGTCTGTTGAACGCTGTTGAATAATGCAAGGTGGTATCATCAGCATAGGAGTGGATAGGGCATTGAGTCAGATTTAGGAGATCATTGATGAATAATAGAAAGAGAGTGGGTGATAGGACAGAACCCTGTGGAACACCACTGTTGATAGTTTTAGGGAAGAACAGTGACCGTCTACTACAGCAGCAATAGAACGATCGGAAAGGAAACTGGAGATGAAGGTACAGAGAGAAGGATAGAATCCGTAGGAGGGTAGTTTAGAAATTAAAGATTTGTGCCAGACTCTATCGAAGGCTGATATGTCAAGGCCGACAGCAAAGGTTTCACCGAAGTCCCTAAAGAGGATGACCAAGATTCAGTTAGGAAAGTAAGAAGATCACCAGTAGATCTGCCTTTACGGAAACCATACTGGCAATCAGAGAGAAGGTTGTGAGCTGATAGATGCCTCATTATCTTCCTATTAAGGATAGACTCAAAGGCTTTAGAAAGGCAGGAAATCAAAGCTATAGGGCGGTAGTTAGAAGGATTGGAGTGGTCACCTTTTTAGGGACAGGTTGAATGTGAGCAAACTTCCAGCAAGAAGGATAAATAGAAGTAGAGACACAGATGAAAGAGTTTGACCAGGCAGTGAGCGAGTTCGGAAGCACAGTTTTGATCCATCCGGACCGTAAGCCTTCCGAGAATCATCTTTATAAAGAATTTTAATTTTAGGGATGAAGTAGTCAGAGGGTGGAGGAGTAGGAGGAATATGCCCAGAATCATCCAAAGTTGAGTTGGTAGCAAAGGTTTGAGCGAAGAGTTCAGCTTTAGAAAAGAAGAGACAGCTGTAGAGCCATCTGGATGAAGTAAAGGAGGAAAGACGAAGAAGTAAAGTTGTTAGAGATATTATTGGCTAGATGTCTCGAGAGGAGTTAGAATTGGAAAGACTTTGACATTTTCTATTGATGAAAGAGTTTTTAGTAAGTTGGAGAATAGATTTGGCATGATTACGGGCAGAAATATATAGGGCAACAGCAGTTGGATGGCTACGGAACCGTTTGTGAGCCGCCTCTCTATCATTGACTTAAACCAAGGCTTTTTAGCTTTAGGGTTAGAGAAAGTATGAGGAATGTATAGCTCCATGCCAGAGATAATCACCTCTGTTATGCGCTCGGCACAAAGAGAAGGATCTCTGACATGAAAACAATAATCATCCCAAGGAAATCATAGTACTGCCTTAGTTCCTCCCACTTAGCAGAGTTAAAATGCCAGAAGCACCTCCGCTTAGGCGGGTCCTGAGGCTGCACTGGAGTGATAGAACAGGTAACGGAAATTAGATTGTGGTCGGAGGAGCCCAACGGAGAGGAAAGTTTAACAGAGTAAGCTATCAAGAGAAAAGTGTTCATGTGTTTGCAGACCCTCCCCACATGTTAAAACTTGTCAAAAATAATCTTCTTGATCATGGCATCAACACATCTTTGGATTTGCTAATTCACATCCTCTATATGAGGTCATTCAGTATCAGAAGGGAGACTTAAATTTAACACCGAAAGTGTCTATAGCCAATTTGGAAGTCAAAGGACCAGCACGACAAAAAGTGAAGGTAGCGGCTCAGTTGATGTCTGAATCCATGGAAAAGGCTATACAGTATTTGGGTGAAAAGGGAGTAGTACAAGCACAAACCTCACAAGCAACCCACAAACTCATTGGATTAGTTGACAAGTGGTTCGACATCATGAACTACTCAAAAGTAAAAGGTGATAAACCACTACAGTGTGCTTATACTTCCTCTTCTTCTCAACTACTTGTGTTAAATCAAATCATTGATGTGTTTGAGAAGGCAACGTGCAAAGGCAAGGTGTTTCCATTTCAGACTGGTATTGTTGTATCATCAAAGTCGTTAATAAACCTGTTTGCTGACATGGTAAACCAGTATTCTATTAAGTATTTGCTAACCCGAAGGTTAAATCAAGATGATTTAGAGACCTTTGGTATTCTGCGGCACCCCAGCTCATATCACCATTACGTGCTGATGAATGCATAGTACATGCTTGTCTAGCATTATTTGGATGTGTTATATAAAGAGAGGGAAGACTTTATGCAGCGCCAAACCTCACGGCGGCAGAGACTGACACTGAGGGCTCGTTGGTATGCAAGGCATCGCGAGGCTCCGAACCACTCGCCTCGAACAGGTTGTAATGCCACGTGTGTGTGTGTGTGTGTGTGTGTGTGTGTGTGTTGTGTGTTGATTTGATTTGATTAATTTATTGCGCAATTGCGCCAGGCAACACAATACATTATACATATTAGCAATGCAGCCAACATGGAGCACCCACATTCACTCACACACACACACACACACACACACACACACACACACAATGCCACGCAGGGCAATGAGTTTATATTATCAAAACCTTACTTAATAAATGCCACGCAGGGCAAAGGGTTAATATCCACAAAATCCCGGATGTCTTTATAACATTTCCTCCAGAACGTTATGAGCTAGAGGATAGTGGCAAACAACGTCCAGTGACAGTCCTTGGGGCAGGAGATGGCTGACAGTGGGGCATATGTTTGTTTGTGTGTGTGTGTGTGTGTGTGGTGAAAAGGACTGGACATGAAAAAAAAAATAATACCATCACCGGTGTAGCGTGGAATCGTGCTCCTCGTGAAATCGTGCGCCAAGCCAAACTGCGCTGCCAAACGCACGACTCTTTCAGACCGACTCGCTGCCTCACTCACACTCCAGTTGCTCTCTTGACTTCAAGGGTTGTGCTGTTATTCTCGTGAGAGCTCGTTCAACTTGAGTAATCTGATTGTACTGCTGTTTATCTTCTCCCAGAAGATCATTATGGATGCTTTCAAGTCGTAAGTACTTATGAATCTTATTTTCTTCTATTGAAAGTGGATTTATAGCATTTATCCACTTAATTTTCTCGTTGCCGAATAACCCCATACTCCCGCGTTTCTCCCAACAACAGAGTCCACAGTCCCGCGTGAGCCGTTTCCACCAAACACATCCTTCAGTGAGATTTGTAGATCTCTATAACCTACATACCGTAGTTCCATAAAATAGCCAGCTACTGTAATACCAGTGTCCAAGGGTAGCCAACTAGGTGACACTAAATTAGCCCAAAACCAACCTAGTTGGGGGCTGTGGCCCTCTGGACTCCACAGGAATACTAACCTAATAAAACCTTCACAGGGGCACAAGACAAGGAGTATGTTGTATTTGTAGTACTTGACATACCATGGTCTGATGGTATTATCAGCTGAAAGGTTTAAAATTAACAAATACATAGGTATATACATATACGTAATTAGTTTGTGATGCATATATGTGAGGTTCAAAATATTCACAGTGACAAACTCTGGCTTATGAAAACTGTTGAAAGTTTAACAGCGAGTTGGGGTTTAATACTGAAAGTATCCTTGAAAGCAAGACATAATTATGGCTACAAACTGCTGGCTAGGTTGGGAATGCTGTGTAAGTCAGGATTTCGTATATCTGCAGGGTTGGACCACCTCTCTATTCATTACCCCCCTCAGATGGGAACCGCCTTGTCGTGGTGGGGGGGGCTTGCGTGCCCCTGCGACCTAGCTAGCTAGGCTAGAGGGGGCTTAGGCCCCTGCTCTGCCCTTTCGAGGGAGAGAGGGCTACCCATGCTAGCCCTAGATCAGTGCTGTCCAAACATTTTTACCTATTGTACTCTTTATTGCCGCCTTCTACTGTTACGTACCCCCGTAATGGCTGATTAAACTCAGTTACATTTAGCATAATGCAAATAACATATCAAATATGAAAAGAGTGCATAATAGGAGTGCTGGTCAATAAAATTAAAACTTTAATGCTAAAATATAAAGAATTATTTAGAAACAAAATGCATGAAAATTACTTACAGCTTGGCTGTATTGAGTCTACTGCAATGATCAGGCTTTGTTTCAGGTTGACATTCAACTTGTTTCTGTGTTTTGATTTGATAACACTTATTGCGGATAAAGACGCCTCACAAAGGTAAGTAGATCCAAAGGGAAGAAGTTTTTCGAAGGCAATTTTTCCTAAGTCTGGCTGCTCCTTCTTCACAGAGCTCCAGAAGCAAGTGACATTTGATCTCTCAAATAACAGTTTTAGGCCACGGTCCGCACACACTTCTATCAGTGTTTCCTGAAGGCAAATAGGAAGCATTTTCTCTTGTCCAGACAAGAGGATTGGATTTGTAATCCAGTCCAGCTGTGCTGATTGTTCATGTATGTCAGGAATGTAAGACTTAAAAAGTACTGATGAAGTTGGACATATGTTCCACAATGACTGGTTTCACAGTGGCTTTCTCATAATGTTATCGGGAAAGTAGGCATCTGACAGAGGAAAACACGTAAAATATCCCCCTGAGCATGTCTCCTTTCATAGCCCTAATTTTTTTGAAAACCAGCATCTTTGTCATACAGGTTGAGAATGTTTGTGTCCTTACCTTGCAGAGACATATCTAACTCTTTCAGTTTGTTGAATATGTCTGATAGATATGCCAGTTGTGCAAGCCGAGTAGTTTAAAAAAAAAAAAATGTGGCAAGAAGAGACCCCTGTTCTGATAAGAATGAAGCTACCTTATCTCACAACTCAAACAATCTGGCGAGTATCCTCCCACGAGACAGCCAGTGCACATCTGTGTAATAGTTCTGTGTGCTCTGACCCCATGCTTTCACACAATCTGTGAAACAGACAAGTATTAAGTGGCCTTGACTTTATAAAGTTGATTGCTTTGACGGCGTCATTCAGAATCTCGTGCAATTGTGAACTCATTGTCTTTGGTACTAAAATTCTCTGTGAATGATACAATGAGTCCACTCAACATCAGGATTTTTCTTGTTTAATCCTTGCCACCAGTCCCTTCACCTTACCAGTCATTGATACGGCAACATCTGTACACATACTCATGCAAGATTTCCAGCTAAGCCCTTGTTCAATGAAGAACCGATTAATGACATTGAAAAAAGCTTCCCTTGATGTTCTCTTCCAATTTGTTTTACAAAACTACGTGTTCCTTGATATCATCTTCATCAATATATCTCACAAATGAGACAAGTTGAGCTTGCCCACTGATGTCAGTTGATTCTTCAACTTGGAGAGAAAATGACTGGCTTGCCTTCAGTTTATTCACAACTTGATCCTGAATATCAGCATTTATTTCACTTCCCCTGCGAGAGACAGTTTGGTGTGATAAAGGAGGTGTTTTTAGTTGGTCAGCTGTCTTTTGATTCAGCATTATTTCAGCCATCATACCTACAGCTGGCAAAATAAGTTCTTCAGCAATACTGAATGGCTCTTTGGCTTTAGGAGTTAATAGAGATACAGCTAAAGATGCTTTCAGAACCTTGTCTGAAGTTGTGGTGGCTTTCTGAAGCTTTCTTTTGAAGAATTCTGCCGGTTAACCAACATGACACTGGTGTTTTGTTTTCTGGTGACGCTGGAGGTGAGCTGGTTTCATACTACTGTTGGCCAACCTCTCCCCACAAAAGAAGCACAAAGATTCCCGAGGATCAGAAGTCTTAGCAGTATATCCCAAAAGCACATAATCTTCCTTGTACTGCCGATTTTTAGGAAGATCTGTCTTCTTTTTTTGTGCATCTGTTTGATTACCTTCATCTGCGTCACCACTGAGGCTGCAGCAGCTGTCACGTTTTAGCCATCTATCCATTATTGCTGTTAACGAGCAACTGCGTCTATAAGCTAGTACGTCACTTTCAAAAACAAACACTCACACTTTGACGCCTAAGACAAAACTGAACAACAGTGAGTGGCTCCTCAGCTGTCAACACTGCTCTCGTACACGTACAGTTCCCGAACAATTACTGGGTGTCCGTCCATCCCCCTCCCAGTGCTTTCATAGAAAATGGAAGTTTCTGGTGTGTGTGAGTGTGTGTGTGTGTTTTCATCGTCTTGTCACGTACCCCTTTGATCTATGCTACGTACCCGTGGGGGTACGCGGACCCCAGTTTGGACAACACTGCCCTAGATCACTAAACCTACCTTTTTGTGACGACTTCACTAAACTGTATCCAATTGGAATCATTTTAGGAAAAAAAAAAAAATATACAAACTTATTTTATTTAAACCAAATAATGCTAAACTGAAAGTATAAGGCTCGTAGATGCCTGCAAACACAAAAATGAATGAAATATAAACAAAAATGAATTTCCAGAATAATTATAAAAAAAGTTTTTTAAGAAAAAAAAGTACTTAATTTTTTGGTTCCTGAGATCATGAAATTAACTGATACTAAAAACTAAAGCTAGAAATATATACTACATGCATCACTCGACATTGCCAGGTGCCTTCCTATCCCGAGCTGCATACATATCTTGCTGCCTGGAACGAATGAAAAAGGGCGATTTTTCTAAATGCATTTTTTTGTAAAATATATAAAAATGGTATCTGTTATTATTTTTTTGGTTTTCTAATGTGTTTGTATGTGTAAAAAATTGTTATAATATGAAAACTTTGCTTATATAATATAGGGTTAGGTTAGGTTAGGTTTTCTACGACTCACATTTCACTTATTCCTGGCAGTCGAAGCAGAGGACATCAGAGTGATCTGGGCAGACATACTTCTCACAGCTCCTGCACACTGTCCTCGTCTGCTTGGCCTTCTTCCACCCGCAGAACGAACAGCGTCTCTTGGGGTGGGAAGTAGAGCTGCCAGGGCGGTCCAACACCGAACTCTCATCCACGATGCCGAAGCCTTCTCTGATGGTATTGATGAGGCGCCGGTTCATTCCCTTCTGCTCGATCCTCTTCTCAGCCCATGGTTTCACCAATTCTTCAGCCAGGGTGTGCATGAATTTGCGCCGAATTTTCCCAACACCTTTTATCTTGGAGAGGACGAAAGCATTGACCACAGCTATGTTGATCATACCATAGAAAAGGCAAAGGGGCCATCTTTGAGTCTTCCGACTGCATGAATATCTGTTGCACATGTTGTCCAAGACGTCGACGCCCCCTTTGGTCTTGTTGTAGAATTTGATGATTTCAGCCTTGCCCTGGTCATCGATGTCTGGAGTGTTGTGCAGCGATGACAGCAACATAACTACTTTCGAGGCAGTTGGTTTGTAGGACAGCATGGTAAGATTGTCGTGGTACAGGAAGATGCTGGTGTTCACTGGCCGCGTCCTCGACACTTCATACATAGCAGCAGGCACATATCCCTTTTTTCTCAGCGTCCCGACCAGTGTTGTTTGTCTCTGAGCTAGTTCGTCCGCTAGTGGCTTGGATTTGAACCAATTGTCGCATGTGACATTTCTGTTGCTGTCAAGGAATGGTTCACATAGCTTCATGGTATAGAAATGGCCGACTTTTCCGGGTGGTATGTGTTCCACACGGTACTTCCCTAAGTCGAGAATACCATTCAACATATAGCTGTTGTCGTTATCACAGACCATGACAACCTTCAGCCCGTATTTCTGGGGTTTGTTACTCATGTAGAATCTGAACAGGCAGCGTCCTCGAAAACCCATCATCTGTTCGTCCACTGTCAATCTTTTTCCAGGAACATAATTGGCTTGGCAATTCCTTGTAAACATTTCCCACATCTCCCTGAACGCTGCCATCTTGTCTGTTCGTCTTCGTTCCTCCCGAGTGGTGTTGTCGTCGAATCTCAGAGCTCTCAATAGGAAGGAGAAGCGTGCCTCGCTAAGCGTTGCACGGTACAACATTGGGCCATGTAGTACGTGGAACATCTCCTTTGAATTCCTTTTATTGTTCTGTGCGGCCCCACTCTCTACAAGGACGCCGATGAGGGCCAAAATTTCTTCAACGCAGGTGTGTGAAGCTGACCCCGTTCCTGGATTAGCATACTTAGGGGCCAATAGGTCAATGCGCTGGTTAGTGTGTGTCACAATATTATCAAGCATGTCTTCTGTCATGAAAAGTAAAAAAAAATCCCTGGCAGAGGTGGCATCCCTTGACGTAGCTGTCAGGCCTTGGGTGTATGGTATTGTTGGTTGTGTTGCTGTGGGCCTTCTTTGGCAAGGTTGCCTTGACCATACAGTTTTATCTTTGGTGCGAGTTTGGGCAAGAGATAAATGAAATATGTGCTGCTGCTGCCTATCCTCACCCTGGCTGGTAGAGGGGGTGACAGGGGACGACGGAGCAGGCTGCGAGGCAGAACTGGTGGAAGGTAATGGTGGTGATGGTACTGGAGAGGTTGATGGTCGTGGTTGACTGGGAGAGGGGGTTGCTACATTTCTAGCTGGGGGGTCATCGCTGTCAGTGTCATCTGACATGGGAGAGGGGGTTGCTACAATTCTAGCTGGGGGGTCATCGCTGTCAGTGTCATCTGACATAGATTCAGGCACATATTCTGGGTCGTCTGAATCACTAACGTCGTCATATACTACAATACGACGTCGTTTTGTGGGCTTTGGGGTCGATGTAAACAATTTATGTTTGACAGGCCGTGACCCCTGGGAGGTTGACGGGCCTGCTATTGCTTCCACCACTGTGGCAGGCTCCTTCTGAGGTGTTACCACCACACTGAGGGTACCACTCGGTTCTTCAGTACATTCTATGACCATGTCTGTTAGTCCAGGAGACATAGGATTAGATGAAGACTCGGGCATGTTCTCCTGTGTAGGGTGACCTCCTTGGGGCATGTTCTCCTGTGTAGGGTGACCTCACTGGGTGGCATCACTGACCTCGCCTGCGGTACTGTCAAGGTCATGCTGGAAATCGTCGGAGTTGACTAGTAGCTGCAACACCTCACCACTAATGCATCTCCTTCGTTTCATGGTTACAGCTAAACCTATCAGAAAGAAAAGAAAAGAAAAAACATTTGTAACACTTACTTTGTGTCGTCTGGGTCATATTTATGATATTCGTGATCTATTATAGCTAAAACACCTCTAAAACCTTCTCCTAACTCATCATGTAAACAGTACACATATCAGACATTATCATTTCTCTTCTCATTAAAACTAACATTACACATAAACGTGTTCCAAATGGATACACTGTTACTTACCATGGAAAACTGCAAAGGCGTGGGAGGGAAGCACGTGCACTCTCTATGGCATCCGGCTAGTGACTAATGGTGTAAACAATAAAAGTTGCCAATTAGTCATTTTTGTGGACACCACACAAAGAATTCCCAGAAACCGCATGGAGCCTGAATCCATATGGACTCGGTTTAGTGATCTAGGGCTAGTAAGGTCGCCAGTGAGGTGCAAGACTAAATGGTTCCTACGTAGGCTGCCAGTGGACCAGCGGAGCCACCCGCTGGAGGGATCGCCCAATAGGGGCCCTCCTGTGCTGGATGGTTGGGTGTCCAGGCTGGGATGCTTTGGGAGGGAGGTCTCAGCTCTGTCGTGGACAAACATTCGTATCACGTGGGGCCTTTTTTTTTAAAACGACTGGTCCGCATGGGGACGAGGTACCATGTCCACGGCAGCCAGCGCTCCCTTCCATTGTAGTCCCAGTAGGTGGTTTCCCTTGTCCCTGGGGCCCATTTTTTGTGTAACTTTATATATATGGTGAAACACAATATGGTGGCTGACCTGGCCCGCGAGACGTCATCCTCAGGTCTGAGTGAGAAGGAGGATTCCCCTCCACAAGAGCCTCCCGCAGCAGTCTTTTGTTCTGGGAGTTCTGAGGGACGTATTTCTGCTGCATATGACTCCCTTGTGATGGTAAATGTTAACCCATCATTTTCTTATCACGCCTTGCATTCACTTCTCAAGGTGTATGGCACGGTTCTACGCATTCGACTTGTTTATGATAAGGATTTTCCATCTAACCGCTGCTATGTGACTTTTCTATCATGTGACGAAGCCCGTCTGGCTTATGAACATGTAGCATCTCTTCCCCTTGCTGGCTCTGGCTTTAAGACAGAACTTATCCACTCTCGCAATATTTCGGACAGCGACACGGACTACATCCCAAATCTTTTTGACCACCATTCTGAGAGTTCAGTTCCTGAAGTCCGCCAGATCCCGCCTCCACGTTGGTTTGTGGCCTACTACAAAAATGGGCGAGGGAATTTCATACATGCCTCCCGATACCTGTCAAAAGAGATCTGCACGATTCCTGAGGGAAACCTCAAGAAATACGGTAAGGGGGTGCTAGTGCGAGCGAAAGATACCACGCAGGCAAGGGTGTTGCAACATCTACCATGTCCTTCTGACAGCATGTTTGAGACTATAAAGGCACATCCCACCTTTAATTACAGCAAAGGTTGTGTGTACAGTCAGGATCTTTATGAATTCCCTGATGAGGAAATACGGTATCCGGTCATTTCGCCACACTATGGAGTCATTTCGCCCACAGGTCATTTCGCCCACGCTGTTAAGTCATTTCGCCCACACTGTAGGATATACCTAACTAGGTAAAATACACACCACTCCGGCCCCACTCTCTCTCTCTCTCTCTCTCTCTCTCTCTCTCTCTCTCTTAATAGATTGAACTGGGACTGCCATAAAAATAAAAAAAAAAAGATAAGGTGACGTAAAAATACAAGGAAACGAGGTAGGGGAGGAGTATGGGGAAGACGATCGGTAGTTTATGATGATGTCACAGCTGAAAAACATTGTAAATACTAACAAAAAAGTTAAGGATTAAACCAAATAAAATTTAAAGAAATTGATAAGAAGTAAAAAATACAAGGAAATGAGGTAGGGATTAAATAACGAATAAACCAAATAAAAATAAAAGAAACTGACAAGAAGTAAAAATATGGGGTGTGTGTGTGTGTGTGTGTGTGTGTGTGTGTGTGTGTGTGTGTGTGTGTGTGTGTGTGTGTGTGTGTGTGTACGCATGGCTGAAGGGAGGGAAGGAAGGGAATAATAATAATAATAATAATAATAATAATAATAATAATAAACGTTGTTTTTAGTAAGGCAGTCAATTCATATGAAACTATTCACTAAGCCTATGGAAGTGTGTGTGTGTGTGTGTGTGTGTGTGTGTGTGTGTGTGTGTGTGTGTGTGTGTGTGTGTGTGACTTGTTTGGTGGTTCATTACCTAGGTTTTGTCGTTACTATCTGACCATAGAATAAAACAATTCCTGTCAAGATGGTGGACTGCGCAGACGAGTGTATTCAGTGCCTCGTACCTGTAAGGGCAAGGCAAGAAGGTCTGCAGTGCGACATGTGTGGAAGGTGGCAACACAGGAAATGCAATACCGGTGTATCGCGTCCAGATTACTGGGCAGCTGTGAAATCCGGTATTTCCATTGATTGGAATTGTAATACTTGCTCCTTCAGTGGCGAACCAACCTCCCATCCAGTGGACGATCCAGCCACCCCTGACATGGAACACGAACCACACATCCCTGCAGTTGAACAAGAGTCTTCAATTGATGGCCCACCTGACTTGCCAATGGAACTAGAGGAACAAGAGTCTTCAGTTGATGACTCACCTGACTTGCCAATGGAACTAGACGAACAAGAGTCTTCAGTTGATGACCCACCTGTCTTGCCAATGGAACTAGAGGATTCACTTGACGACCCAGCCATACAAGATATTGAACTGCAGCCAGAAAGTGAAGTTACATTCCAGCTCTTTGAAAAGGGCACACAGCGTGGAAAAGATAAGCTCGTTGACAGTCATGGGTATACTTACATCAAGAAAATGCAGCGAGCGAATGTAACTTACTGGCAGTGTACTAATCGCCCTAAAAGTAACCCATGCAAGGCAATAGGTAACGCAGAGACATGGAAAATATTTAAAGAACAACGTGTTGCACAACCATTCATCATCAACTGGCTCTGATATCGTCACTAAAGTAACATTGCAGGTAAAGAAACTGGCAGCACAATATATGTTTTAACCAGCGACTGCTATAGTGGATGACGTGTTGCTACAAGAGATAGGAAATGCACCATGCCCTAGTCTGCCTAAGCCAGAGCATTTAGCAAGAACAGCAAACAGACAAAGACAAAATTTAAGACCAACAGAGCCCCAAAACCTGAATTTTGACCTAGATTTAAATCACATTCCTGATGGTTTTCTTATAAGTGACGTTTCAGTTCGTGAACGCCGCCATTTGATCTTCGCAACAGCAGAACAAATAGGACATCTAACGAGGGCAAAGTCATGGTACATTGATAGCACGTTTAAGATATGCAGGCACCCTTTTACGCAGCTGATGACAATCAACGCTTTTGTGAGGGCAGACAACCATGCAAAACAAGTCCCCTTATTATTTGTCATCATGTCTGGGAGAAAAAAAAGTGACTACAGAAAAGTTTTCGATTAAGTTTTAACTAGTCTACCAAATGAGCCTTCTGTTCAACACATAACAATCGACTATGAGAAAGCAATGTGGAAAGTCTTGCCTGAGGTTTTGCCTAATGCCAAGGTCAAGGGATGTGTATACCATTGGACGCAAGCAGTATGGAGAAAGGTTAGTCAATTTAACTAATTGCCTACAGATTTTTTATATATACCTGTCGAATAGTAGTTTTCAAACAAATTGGATCACCATAATATGGCTAGATTTTTTTCTTTTGTACAGTACAATGTCTAATTTATTTGTTTTGAAATACTTATGTAGGTTCAAGAGGTTGGTCTCCAGCATGCATACACGCATGACGACGGGACGTACAAGTACTTAAGAAAAGTGATGGCTCTTCCATTTCTGCCTGAGGCAGATATAGGTCCCGTGTTTGAACGGCTGTCACGTCAAGCTACCACAGCCCAGTTACAGACTATAATGCAGTATATATCAAGAACATGGATCCACAACTCCTTATGGCCAACTTCTAGCTGGAGTATTTTTAATCAGTCTATTCGCACCAACAATGACATTGAAGGCTGGCACAACCGACTAAACAAACGTGCTGCAGGTAGATGTAACCTTCAATTTTACCTCCTCATAAGCCTTCTACACAAAGAGGCTAAATTGACATCTATCTATATAAGGCTAGTATCCGAAAAAAAGCTAAGAAGGATCCAACGTAAAAAATATAGAGATTTACAAGGTAAAATATTTACTTTTTGGGAGGAACACGTGAGGGGTGAGCGATCGCCATACCAGCTGCTGAAAGCGTGTGCTCACCTGAATGGCCCAGTGCGCAGCTGAGCTGACTTGCATGTATACATTATGTACTGTAGCTGTGTTTTCTTTATTCTTTGTAACTACTTTTTGGTCTTTACTTTATGAATATTAGTTACATTTATTTAACTGTTTTTTGATAAAAGTCTCTATTTAATTCTTTGTAACTGATTTCTGAATCTTGCATGTATTCATCTATTTGTTAATAAAAATTCCTTTTTAATTCTTTGTCACCACTTCCTTATTCTTACATGTATGTATATATTTTTTAATAATTTTTTAATATATGTGGGCGAATTGACTCATATGTGGGCGAATTGACTCTTATATGTGGGCGAATTGACTTGTGGGCGAATTGACTTGTGGGCGAAATGACATGTGGGCGAAATGACCGTAATTCGGAAATACTAGCAATGTGTCCTAGCTCAGTCCAAAAGGTGACAAAGATGAGGAACTCCTCCAACATGGTCCTCTTCACCCTTTTTGGTTCCACCCTTCCTGACCGGGTTAATATCGGACCTATTAATCTTAGGGTGAGGCGTTTTGTTTCTCTCCCTCTTCAGTGTATCTCATGTTATTCGTACGGTCACGGTAAAAGCTCCTGCAAGGAGGCTTCCCGATGTGGTAATTGCTCTGCACTAGACTCACATTCTGAGGAGCATTACAATGCTGCTGCTTATTGTTTTCATTGCCGTGATGCTCACCAAGTACGTTCCAGGCAATGCCCTAGGTATCGCCTGGAACAGGATATTTTACAGCTCGCTAACAGTCAGTTCATCAGTTTAGGTAGCGCCCGCCGTGAACTCCTTTACCGCCAGAAGGACGGTACTGGTGCGACATCTTATGCTTCATTGGCCGCTCGCTCTTCAGCCGAGTCTGCCGGTCTGAAGACAACTCCTCCTGCTACCTCTCGCTCTGTTGAGGCGTGTGGTCCTGTTCATCTGGCTAACAGGTTTGCCGTTTTGTCTAATGACTCGGTTGAGTCATCTCTTAGAAGTGACGAAAACAATACGGACTTGACCAAAGTAACCCATGTAGTAAATGTCCATTTTCCACCTGTATCTCCTAAACCTTTGAAGGGCCTGACCAAACGGCACCGTGGCTCTGCGGAGTCGATCGATTGAGCTCAGCCTAAACAATCTAAGGTTTCTCCCGGTGTACATGATCGTAGGTCCTCCAGGGACCGTTCTGCAATGGTAGCGCCAGTTGTTTCTGTCCAGCCTTCTGTGACGCCCACCGTCTCAGATCGGGCTTCTTGTGATGAGGACGGGCTTAGCAAGGAGACGTCCGATGATATTGTCACAGCCGTCCCTCGTGGACCAGCTGTATCAAAAAGTGCAGTCCAGCCCGACCCTCGTCTTCCGATGACCGGTAGGAGTGATGATGGTTCGCATCACTCACCGGTAGGCCGAAAGGCTGCGGTTCAACGACCCGGTACATCTCAATTCCCGGTGTCTTCTCGTCGGTTGATTATTTCTAGTCAGGCGAGTCACGGGCAGCCCCTTCAAAAGGCTCGTCCGTCCACTGCACCTAAATAGTCATCTTCAAGCTTCTACAGTGGAACTATAGAGGCCTTCGCGCCTCGTGGGGGGACCTCCGAGCTTTGCTGTCGGAGTTCTCTCCAGCCTGTGTAGCTCTACAAGAGACTATGCTAGGTGATAGTACTTATTCTAGTCCTCCTGGCTATCGTGCCTTTTTTTAGCACTCCTTTCCCTGACCAGGGCCACCACGATGGCACAGCTATTCTTGTCCGTCACGATATACTTGTTATCCCGTTACAACTTAACTCTCCCCTTCAGGTGGTTGCTGTTAAAGTCTTTATGGGTCGACTGAAAGTCTTTATGGGTCGACTGTACACCATTTGCAGTTTATTTCTCCCTCCTTGGCTTCCTGTCTCCTCCCCAATTTGGAAATTTTATTTCTTATGCATTTTTGTTTTATCTAATTTTATTGTAGTCTTAGTTTTTAATTAACTTTAGTTTTATTTATTTAACTACTTTTAGTTTTTTTTTTTAAACTATAGTTGCGGCGCCATATGACCCCAGCTGTTGCGGCGCCTAAGGCAAATCCATCCATCAGGACGAGCGGGGAATCTAATGAAGCGCCTCACTACCTGTGGTCTTGCCAGTGCTTCTAACACCTGTGTTATGGCTCGACTAATGGTGGGTTGTGTTGGTCCAAAATCATCACTGCTACATAATTGCATCTTGCTAGCAAGATCCTCAAAGTCAGTACGACTTTCAGCTCAGCAGAGAGGGCACTATTCCTAGATATGGGGCTTGTTATATCATCTCTGATTAAGTCTGTGACGAACAAGATCCCATCACGGTCCAACCTGTACCTTGTGATGAGCTCACGGTCATCGTACATCTCCAGAGGGTCTTTTCTGGCAGCAAAGTTTCGGCGCTGCTGTACCACAGGATGTTGTTTTTCTACCATTTTAACTTGTGAGGAGCTCACAGACGCATTAGAAGTCCTCTCCCCGACTTATAACTTTCCAACGAGTTATGAGGTCCTACAAATCGATACGAACTTTTTTGCATAGCTCATAAGGGTTGTGAGCTACACTTTAGAAGTTTATGAGCTACATCCAGCTCACAACTGACTTATGACGTTTTCTGCATACCGGCCCAGGGCCGGTATGCATAAAACTTCATAACTCCTCATAAAGCAACTCACAACTACCAGTTTCTACTCACAGCAATGAGCTGGATTTATGAGTCATGCAGAATTACTCGTAAGAAGACAACTAGCTGTGAGCCGAGTGATTTATGAGCTACACCTAAGAAGATTTAGATCCTGATCTTGAAGGCGCTACGGGCCGTATTTACCGCTACGAATAGCGCTAACATTTGTTTAAAAACACTTGTATCACAAGAATAAGGATATTGTGTTATGTTTTTATCACTTCAAAGTTAAATATAGAAATTTCTGTAATATATTGGGTGCAGAAATGAGAATCTATTAAAAATATCATACCGCGAAAAGAATATGTGTGGATTTGACCTTGACGGCAGACGCCACACTCACAACAACAGCAGCAGCAGCCAGCCATCCACGTGAAGAGCAACATGGAACTCCAATGCCAGCATGAACCAGCA